>NW_024870495.1:240853-307579 GCF_013358625.1 Macadamia integrifolia
TTGCCTTCTCAGGTGGGTACCCACAGGCGGGTAGGAGCCCACCGGTTGTACCCACCGGTCTTGGCTGAAAAGCCACTGTTTCTTCCCCATTTTTCCATTCTTTGGGGAATCAAATGGGGCTTTTCCCCACCCATTCTTCACACCTTCAAGGTCCTATAGGATGGTTCTAACCTAGATCTAGGTTAGATTCAAGTGATGGGAAACCATCTTACCTTCTTTGCTCAAGAACGACTTCAAACCCTCCAAATCACTTCAAACCCACAATGCTTCTTCCACCTTGTAAATATCTCTTCAAATCCTTCAAGATCAATACATAAATAATCTATTAAACCTTAGATTCATCATTTCAAAGGGGATTTACAAGATCTCAAGAAACCATACTCGAATCAAGGGTTTAAAGCTTGGGTATGATGAATGTTCACAAAACCCAACTTTGCTTACCTCTAACTGTAGATCTAGAGTTGAAGATCACTCTCCCAGTGCCGGAATGGGAAGATCGAGCTTCGGCGCCGCTGAAATCCTTCCTTCTTCCTCTTCCTTCTCTTCCCTTCTTCTTCCCTTTCTTTTCTCTCTCCTCTTTACTATCCTCACCAACATACGGGTGACATAAATGGAAAGAAAGAAAAACATAAAGCTATATATATAATTCTTAATTAAGTGAATAGTGCACATAGATGGGTCACTTAGGTGGGTGGGTGCACCCACCTGTCCGCCCACCTGAGAGCCAAAACTTAGGATTTTGACTGAGTTCGGGCCTCGGCACGAACCCCACCCCTGGCATACGGTGTAGCATACGTATATATCTTAAAATAAGGCTATAATACCTGCTTTATCCGTACATGGCCTCATGGTAGGTGCATGTACACGGCTTGGGCACTCCCGTCTCTTCTGGCACTGGCTCGGACTTGTCGAACCAGCCGGTGTTTAAGGTCACCTGTGCCATCATAGCCCATAAGGAACCCGCTCTAATTTCCTCTGGCTCGGTTCCTGCATGGTTAAACCGGTTCAACCGCGAAATCAGACCGGGTTTAAAAAGTAGGGTATTACAGGTTGACTCCTACTTGCAACTAGCTTGTATCCCTAAGACCCAACGTATAGGGTAGGAGATACCACCTACGTTACTTATAGCACTTATACCCATAGAATTTGAGACTTAGTAATTAGATGGAAAATTTATAGATTAATAAATAAATCATGTGAATTACTGCGTATGAGATAGATGGCATGATTTTATGGGTTGTGTTAGCTTTCATGATTGGTGTGTGTATGCTACATGGTCACCCCTCACTGGGTTGTGTAGCTCACCCCCCGTTGATATCCATTTTTAGATGTTGGAGCTGGAGCTATGATAAAGTGGTGATAGTTTAGATGTGAAGATGCAATTGTCGGACTCTTCCAAGGATAACTGATTTATTTTTCATGATGTATTATGGAATAAATGATTGTAAGATAATAAATGTTCATATTACATGCAGATTGATTTATGGCTTGTAACTATAATATTTGGTATCACAGTAGTATGGTCACCACACATATTTATGCTTCTTATGGATTCTATATGCGTACTCTGATTTGGTAGGTTTGGTTACTATACTGCATCTGTGATCCTGGGTATTGTCAGGCTGATTGGGTTGAGAATCCAGTGCTGCATACCTTAGCCATATTTTGGGCAGGGTCGGATACCTTAGCCATATTTTAGACAAGGTCGGATACCTTAGCCCTAAAATATATATAGAATCAATAGACAAAACTCCTAAAATTTCAAGAAGAAAGTTAAAAGAGAACCAAGGCTATAAATGATTAGTTGGAATTAGTAACACATCCTTCAAGAGCTAGGAATAGTAAATAATGTTTCATAACGTGTAAAACACATTGTAAATATCTTGGCAAGTTATATAACCAAATTGGTACATGTCTCAATACTTTGATAACCCATATTAAGAGAACGTGCCTTATATGTTACTTGTCATGAATATAAAACTTGAATGGACAGTCAAGACAAGACAACTAACCTTTATTAGGATTTAGTTATTTATCACAATTCCTTGTGAAGTTTAAGTCTTTACAATCTATCACGTTCTGGTACTGATCAAATATATAAATGATAAAAAAGCAAAAACAGAGTAGAAAAGAGTATTCCAAAATGGCAAAGTTGCCATAAGAGGGCAATTAATACCAACAGAAATTAGTTCTAATGTGACGGTGGGCAACTTTTTGTGCTCATATTCGTGTTGTAGTTTTAGAAATAAGATCCAAGTAGGGTCTTCTATGGTTCTTGGACATTGATTCACCAATTTACTATCACAAGGCAAGCCACCAAACAATAAACATAAGCAGACAGTTTTAGTAAGATTTCCTAGTTATATATCGGGAAAAGGCCAGGCACGCTGCTATAGGATGTTCAGTCTATGTCATTCTCTCTCTCCCTCTCTTTTGAAAATGATCCCAATACCCCTTTCATCCCAACCCCCATTGATTGAGCTGTTAGCTCCAGGGAAACTAACGGCGTGCCCCACCCTCTCCTTTATATTTTTATTCATTCTAAGGGGTATGACGAAGCCCAAAAATGTCTCTAGACTGCGTTTCTACTTGTGTCACATTAAAGGCTTATATGACAAATCCAACCGTGTAAGTAAGAGAGTTTATGAAATAGGTATAAGACTTTGGCAAAACAATTATATTAATGGAAATATAATTACAAGTAGAAGATCACTTACTTGTTCAATTGATCCTCCGAAATAGTAGCAGAAATCGTCTCACTTAAGTAAAGTTGAGTCATATATATATATATATATACTCTCCTTAAGGTATTTGAATGCTCCGTATATTTGTATGCAACCGGGTTGACCGTACGTTCTCACTTCCATTTTTAAAACAACTCTCCAATTGCTTAAGGTGCACTCTAATAAGCAATTCCCAAAGGTATGTTCAAAGGTAATACTCAGAAATTAAAAGAAAAATAGCGGATAAATTTAAAACGGTAACAAAGCACTTGCAGAAAACAGAAGGCTTAAGACAACCCCACAATATACGTATTCCTTACACAGTCCATATACGTTAGGATTTTTTGTTTCTCCTAAACAGAGGCTAGTGTTCTCTATTTATAGTATATGAATGGGTATACTTATATAGGTACCCTACGTATATAGATGTGACTCTCTATATTTGCTCTGTATATGAATGGATATACCTGTACAGGTACCCATATGTATACAGGTGTCTCTTTCTATGGGAAGGGTATATGACTCATACGTACAGATGCATGTACATACGTATGTACATTGTTTGGATATATACACCAATGTGTATCTTAGGAAAAGTGTGGAGTAAAATTATAACTAGTAAAAAGTAGGTTCTTTGAACCACCCACACCCACACCCACATTCGTACCCGACCCCGACCTCAGCCACGGCCACGGGCACCGCCCGACATGGCTCAGCAAGCTACGCTCTTTTCAAAAGCACCCCAAGAACCCCCACACACACATAAAAACGGAGAGTACCTCTCCAAAGGGCTTGCACCATTAAGATATAATCCTATGTATATGCTCAAGTTTCTTTCATCCCAAACCAATGTGGGACTAAACTTTGTGAGTTGTCTTTAGCTTATTCACAACTCGATAAGTGTTAAAGACAAAAATAAAAAAAGTAGAAGAGACACTTTTGAGGGGGAAAGCTGAATTTCAAAAAGACCACTTTGGAAAGACCATTTTGACCATAGTTTGAAACTTAATTTCTAACAATTCCCCCACAAGTTTTAAAATATCAAAACTACGCTAGGTCTGATGAACTACGCTATAGAGTATGGGTGAAGTCAGACTTCTTAAACCTTTCCTCATCTGTGTAGTTGGTTAGGTCACCACCCATATCTTACCAGTCGTCATTCGAGACAACCTTTAACATGACAATATTGAACATTTTTACCAATCTTGTCCCCTATCTTGGTCTCATGGATGTTTAGAGAATTTACCTTCAAAATTCTCGTTGATTGGTAGCCACATCCCCTACATCCACTTAGGTCAGCCCATAGTATGCATCACAGTTAACACACCCCCATAGTTCGTGAGATTCAGCTTAATTAAGAGTTTGTAACTAAGCAGATAATCCAATGACTTCATTTATACCTAATTCAGGATTTTACCTCTTCATATAGGTTGGGTGTCCATCACATGATCCTATGACACAGGCATTAAGCTCATTCCTTTAGATGAATCATAAATAACCTTAGTAGGCATTGGTTTTGTGAACATATCGGCTAAATTATTTTCTGATTTCACAAAATATATAGCTATTACTTCTTCATTTATGTACTACCTTACTAGATTATGTCTAAGATGAATATGTCTCCTTTTTTCCATTGTATACTCTGTGTTACACCCGTACCCTAATCCGGTCTAATTTGAACTGTTGTGACAGGCCTTGAGTCGGAGATTGGAAGTACGATCGGGTTTTGCTCACAGCTATGCATTAGTGAAAGGGTAGAGATTACCCCACATGTTTGTGCATCACATGCCTATCTAACTGGAGAGTATTCATACCTTCTGATTCTAAATGGTAAGTGACCCGACTCCCCACACTTGAATTTCGGCACACCTAAAAAATTACCGAATGGCCTTGAGCATGTCCGAGGGCAACCGCCCATGTAAGACCAGCCATGGGACAGCAGACTATCAAGATAGAAAGCTATCTTGACCACCATAAATATGCCACTGGAAGCAGCTTGGGCCTGGATCCGGTGCCTGTTTCCAGTGGTGGGTTGACAGGCTGCTGTCGAGGTTTCAATGTCCGTGATTTTCGCCACTCGCATTGTAAATGGTTATGGATGATCCCAAATCATCCTCCACACCTTCCTCATTGTGTGAGCACTTTACAAACCTAAATGGTTGGGTGCTCATGCTTCGAAATTCATTTTAACCCGATTGGTCCAAAAAGGGTCCAACCCAAACAGACCCTAAGGTCCACTTAAGTTATAAGTTGGGAAATGAGGATTCATTTCCTCATTTCCCTTGTGCTCAATGTAGGAGAGGAGAGAAAGAGGAGAGGAAGGAAGAAGAAGAAGGTTGGAGGCTTACTTTGGTGCCGGCTGCTGTCAAGTTGTTGGAATAGCCGCCGGAGGTAAGTACACTCACTTCCACCACTCTCTCTCTTCATTTCCACCTAGAAAAAGCTAGGTATGGATGAAATCATAGTGTACAAAACATGTTAAGTTCATAGAATATGTGTTCTACTCTCTCGGTGTTGTTACCGAGCTCGAACCAAGCCCAGTGAGCTCTGGCAATATGTATTGCCAAAAGACCAACTAAGGTTTTGATCGTTCGATCGATGTATCTCCCAAACGGCTTGATGGAATCAGAATTTTTTTGGCTTCGAATGACGCTAGGAACATCCCCTACAAAATCCATGGAACAAATCCTAGTGATCAGGTCTGAGCCAGAAAGCCCTAATTCGAGTTGGACCTTTCTGTATTACCACAAGAAATATGGCACAGGAAACACTGTAGATGTTTTCGTTGGGTTGTTTTCGTTGGATATATGAGCCTCAAGTGATCTCTGTCTTCTCCATAGAAAACAAGACTAATATTTTCGATGGAAATGCCCTATTTCTGTTGGGTGTTTCCGGTGACAATACTATCACTTGGGGACAGTGTCTGTACCTTTTGGGGGTGAACTGTGTGGGCCCTTCCCGATGTTCTCAATATATATTGATATATGATTCCCTTTTGTGTCTAGGACAGTGACGCGCACATGCCCTAAAGCCAAAAATTGATTTGATCGATCGGTGGTCATACTTGAACCCGAACACACCCGATCGTAAACCAGGTGAGGGATGCATTGTGTTTATTTTTGGAATGTTTACCATTATTAAATTTCTCACATGAAGAATTATATGTTTAATTGTAATTGCTCAAATACGATGGTGATATATTACATTTGTCATTTTATGATTATGATATGAATTGTATGAATATGTATGATGAGAACCGGTGTGGCCGAGGTGGTATCAGAATCATGATCGCCGTGTGTTTGGTTGTGTGTGTGAGACGAAATTCAGTGTGGTTGAGGTGGTACCAATGCTGTGATTGTCGTATGTATGTTGCATTCATGCATTGATTATGTGCATTAGAGTTAGTTGTAGTCACGGGTTATACTTTGTGGCCAAGGTCTCGCTAGTGTCGTGTACCCTGGGACTACATTTGGAAATGGATGCGCTTCGTGACCGATGATTGGTACCGGTGTCACGTAGTCCATACTTAACTGTGATATGTATGCTAGATTAGGTAAATGGTCTCGGGTTTCACTTTGTGGCCAAGGTCTCACTGGTATCATGTACTTGGGATTGTATTTGGAGATGGATTACACTTTGTGGCTGAGGTCTTGCTGGTATCGTGTAATCATACTAACTGTATCACTATGAAGGGATGTAGCATATATGTGGTTAGGTATCACTCCCTATGCTACAAACCCTTGGCAACAGGGGTTGAGGTGTTGGATAACCCATTATGGCATGTTCGATGTACCTTTTCGGAATGCCACACCTGCGGTATGATGCGATTGTTGTCGGAGCCAAAAACCTGTCCGGCATGGCCGATGATGTACCAGTGCCATGACTGCTAGGAGGGGGTTATCAGGGGTTTTCTGGGTGACCCATGGACTCTTTCAAGGACCGATAGGCTTCTATTCACTGATAGGGTTTGTATCCTTGTGTAGTCGATGGCGGTTCCAAGACGAAGGATATAGCCTAATGCACCATAGTAGCATTTACCAGACTTATTTTGTATTATTAGTTGGATAATAAATAAATGAACTGCATGACCAGCATCATGGACTATGTGTTTAATTTTCACAATCATGCATCATAAATTATTATTTCTATTGTCTTGCTTGGATGTGCTTGACCCCACCCCTCACTGAGGGAGTTGGAAAGTTCACCCATGCATACCCCTCTTTTTAGATGATGATGCAAGTACCATGGTGCCAATGATGGGTGACCTAGTATCTTCTGGGTTAGAGTATAGTGTGAGCATCTGGTGGATGCCAGAAGTGGAGGAGCACGATCAGGACTGTACTTGCGACCACTTTGCTTATGCCACACCGTGAGATTATACATCATACTTTGATACTTTTGGGTATAACTATATCTTGTATTTTTTTTTAAGATTATATTATATGTCATGGATGAATGTAATAGAATAATTTGGTTATTGCTATTATATTATCATTAGATGTTTCTCCATTTTATTTATGATTCTGTTACTATACTCTGGTTTCGCTGCTTATGTTGGTTTATGATGTGAGATCGTAAAAATGTTAAGGTACTGCTATCAGAGATCCTGGTAGCTTTGTAAGACAGGTACATGTCTTACTCACACCACCGGTATTCCTAATGATAAGTTGAGTCTAGTGGAATTGGGGTGTGACATTTTGCTTTTTTGCTTTAGCTATAGCTTCCTGACTATCACAATGAAGTGATATAGAAGGCACCGGTTTTGGCCACAATTGAAAATCTGCCACTAGATTTTTGAGCCACTTAGCTTTAGTTTCAGCCTTTTCTAAAGCGATAAATTCCACTTCATGGTAGATCCTATACCACAGGATTGTTTAACTGATTTCTATGAAACCACTCCACCACCTAGTGTAAACACATATCCACTAGTTGCTAAGGATTCATTTATATCTGATATCCAATTAGCATCACAATAGCTTTCCAAAATAATAGGATTACCATTGAAATGAATATCATAATTTATAATACCCTTTAGATATCTCATTAGTCTATCTAGGGCATGCCAATGCTCTTTATTTGGATTGTGAGTGTGTTGACTCAACTTTCCAACTGCTAATGCTTTATCAGGCCTGGTACAATTCATCAAATATGAAACAGAACCAATAACTTGTGAGCATTTCTTTTGATTTATTGATTCACCTAAATACTTTTGTAAATGGCATCCCACCTCTAAAGGTGTCTTGATCTTTGTTTAGTCATAATAATTATACTTTTTAAGCATATTTTCACATAATGTGCTTGAGATAAGATTATTATAAGATTATCTCCCTTTCTTTCCCGATTATCTTGATACCAAGAATAACAGCAGCCTCACTCAAGTCTTTTGTATCAAAATTGGACATCAATAGGTTTTTAATTTGCATAACTATGTCCAAATTTGTACAAATACACCTATACCTTAATGAAATTTACTATATAGACATCTTTCAACATCATTTACAACAAATCCATTTGATATTAATACCATATCAAGTTTAACATGCCATTGTTTTGATGCTTGTTTCAATCCATATAGTGATTTTACAAGTTTATAAACTTTTTGTTCTTTTCCAAATATTGTATACCCTTCAGGTCGTTTGATGTATATTTCTTCTTCTAACTCACCATTTAAAAATGTTGTCTTCATATCTATTTGGTGTATTACCAAATTATAGATAGAAGCCATTGCTATCATTACTGATATTGTAGTAATTCTAGCAACTGGAGCGAAAATGTCAAAATAATCTATATTTTTCTTTTGTCTAAAACCTCTGACAACAAATCTAACTTTAAACTTATCAAGTGATCCATCCAGTTTCAATTTATTTTGAAATATCCACTTGGTGTCTAACACTTTAGACCCTAGAGGTAAATTAACTAGTTTCCAAGTATGATTAGATAAAATGGACTTTATTTCATTTTTATAAATTCCTTCCAGAATATCGTATTTTGAGATGTTATAACTTCTTTATATGTAAGAGGATCAGTGCCTATAAGATAGACAAGCCAATCATCTTCTAAGTAAGTAGACTTCTTTTTTCTCTTATTTCTCTTTAGTTGACTTGCTTTATTTTGATCAAATGAAGGATCAGATTCTTTTGACATTTCTTCTCCTAAACTTAAGTCTTTTCCTATATTGAAGTCATCAACATTTCCCTTACCTAATTGTAAGCTTGACTTAAAATTAAAAATATTCTCAAAAAATTCAACATCCCCAGATTCTACAATACCATTTTTTTCACACACATCATCTATGGTTTTGAGAGCCATACAACGATATGTAGAACTATGCTTTGCATATTTGATAAACACACAATCAAAACTCTTAGGCCCTAGTTTTCTTTTCTTTGGTCCAGTAATTACCACTTTAGATAAACAACCCCATCTTTTAAGTGATTTATAGTAGGTTTTCTACCATACCACAATTCTAATGGTAGCATACCAGTCTTCTTATGGGATACCCTATTTAAAATATAGCAAGCAGATAGAATTGCTTCACCCCACATATCAAGCGGTAAATCCGAGAACTAATTAACATTGAATTCATCATCTCTTTTAATGTTCGGTTTTTCCTTTTAGCTATACCATTTTATTCAGGTTGATAAGGGGCTGTAATTTCATGAATTATACCATGATTTTCACAGAATTCCTTTATGTTAAAATATTCTGAAACTCTATCAATCCTAAGTCTTTTAATTTTATTTCTCAGTTGATTTTCAACTGCAGTTTTGTATGATATGAATGCATTTCCTACTTCATCTTTTGAATTAAGTAAATATTGAGTAATCATCAATAAAAGTCACAATATATTTTTTACCATCCCTTGATTCATATGACTTAAATCACTTAAATCACTATGCATCAAGTCTAGTAAACCACTTCGCCTAACAACAGATTTATAAGGTTTTTTTGGTAAACTTAGCCTCTATACAAGTGGGACACTTGTCTAGAGTAGACTTAATTTTATTTTTAAGCAATCCTAATTTGTACAAAGTAAATCATAATGCCATAAATCATAAGAGTATACAAAGTAAATAGAAGAACTTAACATTTCATTAATGATTTCAAACACACTTAATACAAACAAACCATCACTCAAATATCATTTTCTTACAAATACATCATTTTTTAACAATAAAACTTTATCCAACTTGAAAGACAACTTCAACCCAGCCTTGTTTAGAAGTTGCCCTGTCAGATCTCGCCTTATATCTGGAACATGGAGTACATTTTCCAAAATAAGTGTCTTTCGAGAAGTAAGTTTTATTGTCACTTGACCTTTTCCAACCACACTTGAAGTTTGGAAATTTCCCATGGAGTCCTTGTCATTAGTTTTTATAACAGAGTACATAGAAAAGGAACTTCAATCTCCAGTTGTGCCTGGTAGCACCAGTATCAGGTACCCAATCCATTGGTTTTTCAATCATATTAACCTCTATTATCATTGTAGTAAAAAAATCACTTTCAATGAGATTGATCTTAGCCTTTTCAGACCCTTTCTTTTTGCTCCTATGATCCTTCTTGAAATGACCCGATTTTCCACAAAGGAAGCAATTACTTTATTTTTCTTGAAAGTTTTATCCTTCTTAACATAAAGGCCCTTCTTAGAGTTTCCTTGCTTCCCTGTTTCAACCAAATTTGATTTAAGTTTGGGAGTCTCAATAGCCTTGTATTTTGCATGGTTCCTTTCCTCTATCTTGATCCAGACTACTACTGTTCAAAGGTCCACTACTTCCTCTTGTGCTTCATGGTTAACTTAAATGGGTTCCAAGAAGAAGGGAGTTTATCAATCAATGAACCACTGACAAATGCGTTTAGCAAAATTATATTCTCCTTTGCTAGCCTCCCAACAAGTACCTGAAATTTATCAATCTGGGAGGAGATGTCCTCTCCATCAGACATAACAAAATTCAGAAAGTTGGATGCCACATACTTACTACTCCCTACATCCTCAAGAGTGTACTTCTTGGATAGAGCATCCCATATCATGTGTACACTCTTAAAAGAATTATAAGCATTATATAACTCAAGTGAAAGTGCATTTAAAATCAGATTCTTGCATTGAAAATCGGCCTCCACCCAAGAAAGTCTTTTTGCTTCAATTTTAGGATCCTCACTTTGTAACAGCTTGGGTTCAGTCAATGCAAATGAAACCCCAATCTGAGATAAAGTGAACAAAAGCATTTGCTTCCATCTCTTGAAATTTTGACCACTGAATTGGTCAACTTTTTCAAGTTCAGAATGATTCTCATCTTCTCCATGATAGGTTGAAGTGATCCGATTGTAGGCACAACATTGGTGGGTGTTGAGAAGTAAGTAGGTAGTAGTGGTAGAGCAAAAATAACAGGAGGAATTGGTGCATCAGTGTTGGTAGGAAAAGTTGGTGTGGCACCAATTTCATTAGTTTCACCATTTGCATTTTGTGTATCTGAATCTATATCATTTGCTATAGCCTTATACCTAAGTTTAAATACCTTAAGATTGTAAGTAAGAGAGTCCAGGAAATAGGTATAAGACTTTGACAAAACAATTATATTAATGGAAATGTAATTACAAGTAGAAGATCACTTACTTGTTTAATTGATCCTCTAAAATAGTAGCAAAAATCGTCCCACTTAAGTAGAGTTGAGTCGTATATATACTCTCCTTAAGATATTTGAATGCCCCATATATTTGTATGCAACCGGGTTGACCATACATTCTCACCTCCAAGATAGAACAACTCTCCAATTGTTTAAGGTACACTCCAATAAGCAATTCCCATAGGTATGTCTGAAGGTAATACTCAGAAATTTAAAGGAAAATAGTGGATAGATTTAAAACAGTAACAAAGAACTCGCAGAAAATAGAAGGCTTAAGACAACCCCACAGTATAGGTATTTCGTATACAATCCATATACATTAGGATTTTTTGTTACTCCTAAACAGAGACTAGTGTTCTCTATTTCTAGTATTGGCTCCGTATATGAATGGGTATACTTGCACAGGTACCCATACATATACAACTGTCTCTTTGTATGGGAAGGGTACATGACTCATACATACAAGTGCATGTACATACGTATATACATTGTTTAGATACATACACCAATGTGTATCTTAGGAAAAATGTGGAGCAAAATTACAACTAGTAAAATGTAAGTTCTTTGAACCACCCACACCCACACCCGTACCAGACCTCGACCTCGGTATGGCCAGATCGGCTTGGCACACACGTGATTTAAGGAGAGTATCTATCACACCCCATTAACACAGAATCGGACCGATGATTTGGCTAACACTTGTTAACCCAAAACCTATGAGGATCATCTGATGTAGTAACCACTATACAACATATACACAACTAAAGAAAACAAATTCTATGCTTCAACGGAAGTCTTACATGTATATACCTGTAAATACCCTAATACTCTTGATATCCAAATTATATTACATAATATATTTACATGTGGACCTGTAGTTATGATATATACACAAAAGGTATAATTTAGACATCCAGAGCACAAAAGGGGTAACATCATAAAATAATAAAGAAGAATCACGAGTAGGTATCAATGTTCTGTCCCATAACATAACTCTCGCATGAGCACTCAGTCCAATGCCCAAGATCTTCTGGGACCCACCAGTCCTCAGCTGGAAACTCCACTGTGGGTCCCGGCTTTAACTCTTTAGCTAGATAACCTGCAAGATCATCTAAAAATGGTGTGCACGTGGGATGAGCTCACTAGCCCAGTAAGTGAAAAGAAAGACCAAGCAATCATTCGCAATATAAATAAACCTATATATATGCAAGTCCATTTTTATAACTTAGATCACCTAAGTATCACATCTAAGTCATAGGTTATGTGCTACTCACAACCACAGTGCACGTATGCCCCGGGTACGAGTCATGAACTCCATCTCACGATATACCCATAGGATTGTTAGAGAAGGGTAGCCGTAGGTACCAGAAAAGTAAATTAGGCCTTACCTTGCATTAAAGTAAAATGGATCTTGCCCCGCATTAAAGTAAAAGCAGTACGATTGGCCCTATGATAATATCACAAAAGTTACTGACCATCCTAGTGATCGATTGGGCGTACTTCTAACCGCCACCGTTGGTACACAACCTCTGGGTTCCCCCCAGTGATATACCCAACACCTAAACCCCTTCTGGGAAGGGTCGTAGCACAGAGATAATATTATTCCTAACCATATGCTTCTATATGAGACAGTATGACTGTATATTTCCACCACTTGTTTGAGATTTAAAATGTAACCGCAAGCGTACGAATCAGTGTAGCTACGGGTCGAACACAGGGAGAGCAGCCACCTTATTTTTTATTTCTTTTAATAATGCGAAAGTGAACTAATTAATGGTTGTGATCTAATTCTAATTACCGTCCTAAAAATAACGTCCTAACCATTCGTCATCTAAGAATTTAAAGACGCAAGCCACACAATTAAAATTAAATAAATAAATAACTAAAAGTAAACAACCCACGCAAATAAAAAAAAATAATAATAAAGGAAAAAAATGCTGAAATAAAAATAAAGTAAAAGAAAGGGGATAAAGCTAGAGAGAGACTCACAAGCAGGTTTCTCTACTTAGCCCGAGGGAAAGGGAGACAATTAAAATAAAAGCAATAAATTGATGGATCTATGACTAGGAGGGGCAAAGCCAACACATACACTAGCCATGAACCTTGGGGGAAAGGAATAGCAATAATGTAATGACTGAATAAAAATCCTAAATTAAGAAAGAAAGGGTAGTCAGAAGAGAGAATGAGAGGGGGGAGAGAAGACTACTGAAGGAACCTACTTACTTGAATCAATGCTTGAACTTGAAAAAAAATTGCTCCACGGCTCGTGATCTTGTCACCTAGATCTAAGCCTAGAACTATAACTTAAAAAATTACAACTCAATTGCATAAATCATAAACATAAAAAGAACTGAATAAAAATAAAAGAGTACTTGCATTAATTGAAATAAAAAAAACTATTACAAAAGTGATTAAAGCAAAAATAGAGAAGAACTAAAACCAAAGAGTGAGAGAGGGAGAGATAGAGAGCAACTAAAAAAAACTAGAAGAAGAATGAATTGTGTCTCCTCCTCTTACATGAGTTGTATTTATAGGGAATGGAGAGGTAGGGTAACAATTTTCTCTTTCCTAAAAGAGAGAAACCCACAATTGATTGTGAGATCTTTTGAGTCCAAAAGTGCTAAGATGGAGGAGAGAGAAGAGAGAAATAAATTTTGAAAAATTTCCTAAAATTTTTTGCTTATTTTCTTTCCTTTTTCTTCTAATTTATTTTTCTTCTTTTTTTTTCTCTCTCCTAGGGACGACTTTTTTTTTCTTCCTTTGTGTGATTTGGACAATCTTTGGTGATGATGTGGAGGAGAGAGAAGATTTGGACAATTTTTGGTTCTCCCCTTTTTTTCTCTTTCCTTTTTTTTTCTTCTCTTCTTGCTTCCACGATTTTGCTTTCCTTTTTTTCTTTTTTTCTTTTTCTTCTCTTCTTGCTTCCACGATTTTGCTTGCTTCTAATTTCATGTGAAAATCCCCTCCATGCCCTTAGCGCTTTAAGTGAGTGAAAAGCAGGAAATCTTCAACAAATTCTCTCAAAAAAAACAACCATGAGATTCGAACTTGAGACCTCTTGGTGAGCAAGGGAATTTTGTACACCATAGCTCACCAACTAAGCTAGGTAGTTGTTGTTACCAAAAACAAATCTTTAATCACTTAAGGATGTGGTCCATCGATCCTTGTTGGCATTTGGAGTATTCCTTGTACCTCTGGGACAATTGCAAACGGGCTGGTTCTGCATCTCGGTTCAGTTCTGATCCATTATTCTTTCTCTGACCCGAAAAAGAATAATCATTTGTACGGGTGACCAAACGAATGTGTACTTTTAATTGAACACGTCCATCTTGCTCAGAATTTCGTCCTCTTCGCAACCATGGAAAGAAATAGGACCTCTTTACGTGTAAAATTGAAGATATGGCTCCCGATAGTCCTTAAGGCCTTGAAAATATAAAACCTGCAAAAAGAGAGTAAAACCCAAGGTAGCTCCATTCTAAATATGTAAAATGTATGTTTTACTACCCTAGATTTCACACATAAATGTGCTCATCAACGTCCTATTCCACGGACCACCAATGCATTCTTTTCCAAGTTGACTACGGCATCTAGTCTATCAATGCATCTCATATCTCAAAGCAAGGATAAGCATGTATCAATTAAAGTCACAATATAACAAATCATAATTGAACTTTATAATGCACAAGACAATGCATGCAAATGGCATTCGTGAATGACTAGTCTACACACTGCAATATAGTGATGACATGGCTACTCTACATCAATAATGGAATGATGCAAAAATACTTTGAAAATAAAGTCAAAGTCCTCTTCCCACTTACCTAGTTGTGTACAATGATCACCCTTGGTACGAGGAAGATCCGGCGTGTGATGACGCGAGTTTCTAGTATAACCTATCCTAAAAGAGGTCGAGCTTAGTATATCTCCACTTTAGGTTCAAACCAATGGAGTACGATGATTCCAACATGTTTAGAATCACCATAGGAGGTTGCCCGATAAATTTGGGTCCAATCAAAACACTAAGGGTTGGACTGGTAGGTCAATCGACGGGCGAGGTTCCCTTCGATCCTTGCCCGCCACTCGACCTAGGGGCTCTATTTGGACCGACAGACCAGGAGCGGTGAGCCAAGTGCCCATCAATCCTTGCTAGTTGGTCAAGCCAACAGCCCATCCAAGACAGGCAGACTCCAAATTGGTGGGCCTGACCATTTCCTAGAACCCTCCACTCAGAACTAGGATTTTTTTGTTCACTTCTATTCTTCATCCCACCTTGGAGAAACCACAACAGGTCAATTTGACCGCATTTTCCACAAATCTAAGGTCCCATATTATGATTCTAACATAGATCTAGGATCGATTCAAAGTTTTAAGCTTGGATTTTACATCTTTGCTCAAGAACGCTTCAAAAACCCCAAATTCCTTCTCTAGCTCAAGAGATCACCAAATCCTTCTCAAATCTTATAATTTCTTCCTCTAAAACCTTTAAAAACAACATGTAGGTCCTTCATTAAACCTTAGATTCATCATCTCAAGTGGGATTAACAAGATCTAAAGGATTCCTACCCAAATCGAAGGGCTTCACTTAGGGTTTCTTCGGGATTTGAGAAATATAGATTTTACTCATCTCAAATCATAGATCCCAAGGCGAGGATTACTTTTTCGTCGTTAGATTCAAAAGATCTAACCCGGTGACGCACAATAAGCATCTCCTTCCCCATTTCTTCATTCTTCTTCCCTTATCTTTCCTTCATTTCTCTCTCTTCTTTCCTTTTCTCATCCACCTTACAAGGCAATAAATGAGGGAAAAGAAAAGTAATAAATACTATTTATACTTGGGTGAAAATATCTAATGACCAGAGTGGTAGGTCACACTGGTGGGTCCGACCCACCTATGACCACCCAACAGATGGTCAAAACTTAGCCGAATAATTTGGGATTTTGATGAGGCTCAGCCCTGACACGTACTTCACTCTTGGTAATTGACCAAAATGCATACTCGATATAAAGTACAACTATGTACCTTTATTATGTATACATGGCTTGACGATACGTGTAAGTGCACGGCTTGGGCATGCAAACTTCACAAGGCACCAGCTCCAACTCATCTGGCCAACCCGAGTTTAGATTCACCCTTGCCATCATGTTTCATAGGGTACCCTGACTCAGCTTGCTCAAGTTTAGGTCCTACAAGACCAAACCGAACCAACCTGGTAATTAGACCGGATTTAGAAAGTAGGGTATCACATTTACCCCCCCTTTTTAAAAATTTCATCTCCGAAATTGTAGTACCTGATTGTCCAAAAAGATGAGGATACTTGGCCTAGATGTCATCTTCTTTCTCCCAGGACGCTTTCTCAAGCAAATGGTTGGCCCATCGAACATTTACAAAAGCGATGGAGCAGTTGTGAAGGGCCTTTATCTTTCGGTCCAGAATTTTAGTAGGAAGTTCTTCGTAGGTCATATCAACTTCTAAATATTTTGGTTCAACGGTCAGCACATGTGATGGATCATGGATGTACCACTTCAGCATAGACACGGGGAACACATTGTGACCATTGCTGAGGGAAGGCAGAAGGGCCAACATATATACTACGGAGCCAACTCGAGCCAAGATTTCAAATGGGCCAATATACCTCAGACTTTGCTTGCCCTTTCCTATTGAATCTATGCAACCCTTTGGTTGGAGAGATTTTAAGGAACACCTTCTCCTCCTCTTGGAATTCAATATCTTTTTTGCGATTGTTTGCATAGCTCTTTTGGCGTGACTGAGCTACCTTAATCCTCTCCCGGATGACGTCAACCTTGTCACACATCATTTGTATCTTCAGTCCTAGCATCTAGTGCTCACCTACTTTATCCCAATATAGGGGCATTTTACACTTCCTTCCATACATTGCCTCATATAGAGCTATCCCAGCTATAGCTTTATAGCTATTGTTGTAAGCAAACTCCATGGGAGGTGTGTATTCTTCCCAACTATCGCTCATTTCCATTGAACAAGCCTTGAGCATATCTTTCAGTATCTATATGATTCATTTTGATTGCCTATCGGTCTATGGATGGAAAGCAGTACTCAGATTCAGCGTCCCCAAAACTTGCTGGAGGCTTTTTCAAAATCTAGATGTAAACCTTGGGTCTCTATCTAACACAATGTTCATTGGCACTCCATGCAAGCATACTATGTTATCCATATATAGTTGTGCTAACTTGTCCATGGAATAATTGGTTATGGTTAGGATGAAATGAGCAGTCTTGGTAAGCCTGTCAACTACCACCCAGATTGTATCCATCCCCTTAGGTGTATAGGGTAGCCTTGTGACAAAATCTATGGTGATCTTGCCCCATTTCAACTCTGGTACGGGGAGTGGCTGCAGAGTACTATATGGTCAATGCCTTTCTGCCTTGACCTTCTAACACATGAGACACTGTGCCACATACAAGGCTATAGTAGTGCTCATTACTGGCCACCAATAGATTTGTTTAAGATCTTTGTACATCTTTGTACTTTCAGGATGAAGTGATTATTCAGAACTGTGTGCCTCCTTCATAATCTTGTCTTGTATTTCCATATCATCGGGCACACACAACCTATCTCGAAATAGTAGTGCCTCATCATTAGTAATTTTGAAGTCTAGGTCATTCATTGGCTACTCTAGAATTTTCAACCTAACCTTTGCAGCTTTGGATCCAAAGATTGTTTCATTACCACTTCTTACCTGATGGATGGATGTACCTATAGGGCTATCACGGATATAGTCAACTACTTAATATCATTTGCCTGATATTCAAGCTCTAAGGTTGCCCATTCATATAAAAGGATTTCATCCATCAGTACCGCCTCTTGTATCAGCTGTAGACTGACAGCTAAATACGAAAGCGAAACTATCTGAGGCCTTTGACTTAGAGCGTCAACCACCATATGAGTTGAAGCCATCTTCTCTTTGGGTGAAGAAGTATTTAAGACTCTTGTGGTCATTGTATATTTCACACTTCTCCCCATACAGATAATTTCATACCCCACTCCCAATAGACCCAACTTACCATTAGGAATACCAACGGTGTGAGCAAGACACGTACCTGTCTTACAACCTACGAAGATCTCTGATAGCAGTACCTTAACATTTTCACAATCTCACATCACAAACCAACATAAGCAGTAGAATCAGAGTATAGTCGCAGAATCATAAATAAAAATGGGAATAACGTCTAATGATAATATAATAGCGATAACCAAGTTAATATGTTACATTCATCCATGACGTACGATATAATCTCAAAAATAATATAAAGTCCATAGTTATACCCAAAAGTATCAACATATGATGTACACTCTCACAGTTCGACGTACGCATAGTGGTCGCAAGCACAGTCCTAATCGTGCTCCTCCGTTTCTGGCATCCACAAGTCACTCACACCATACTTTGACCCAGAAGATACTGGGTCACCTGCCATCAGCACCACGGTACCTGCATCATCATCTAAAAAGGGGTGTATATGTGGGGTGAGCTTTCCAACTCGCTCAGTGAAGGGTGGGGTCAAGCACATCCAAGTAAGACAATAATAGTAAAAAATTTTTTATGCATAATTGCATAAATTAAACACATAGTCCATGATGCTCATGATACAGTTCATTTATTTATTATCCACCTAACAATACAAACTAAGTCTAGTAAATGCTACTACAACGTATTAGGCTGTATCCCTCATCTCGAAAATGACATTGACTACGCAGCAATACAAACCCTAGCCATGATTAGAAGCCTACTGGTCCTCGTATGTGTCCATGGGTCACCCAGAGAACCCCTGATAACCCCCTCCTGGTAGTCATGGCACTGGTAATACATCGGCCATGCTGGATAGGTTCTCGCCTCTGGAAACAATCACATCATACTGCGGGAGTGGCACTTCGAAAAGGCACATCAAACATACCATAATGTGTTAACCATCACCTCAACCCCTATTGGCAAGGGTGTGTTGCATAGGGAGTGATACCTAACCATATATATACTACATACCTTCATAATGATACAGTTAGTATAGATTACACAATACTAGAGAGACCATGGCCACAAAGGCCACAAAGTGTAATCCATCTCCAAATACTGTCCGGGTACACGATACTAGAGAAACCTTGGCCACAAAGTGAAACCCGAGACCGTTTACCTAATCTAGCATACAAATAGCAGTTAAGTATGGACTACGCAACACTGGCAAGACCTCGGCCACGAAGCATATCCATTTCCAAATGTAGTCCCGGGGTATACGATACCAGTGTGACCTTGGCCACAAAGTGTAACCCGTGACTACAATTAACTCTAATGCACATAATCAATGCATGAATGCAACATACATATGATAATCACTGCACCGATACCACCTCAGCCACGTCGGATTCCATCTCACACACACAATCAAACACACAGCGATCACGATATTAGTACCACCTCGACCACACCGGATCCCATCATACATCTCCATATAATTAATATCATGATTATAAAATGAAAATTTCAATTAAATATATAATTCTAATCATATGAGCAATTTAATAAATAATAAACATTCTAAAAATAAACACAGTCCATCCCTCACCTTGTTGATTTCTGTTTATTTTAGGGTTCCAGTAAGGCTACCGATCAATCCAATTAATTTCGGCTTCTGGGCACGTGTGCATCACTGTCCTAGACAAAAGGAATCATACATCAGTATGCATCAGGAACATCGAGAGGGACCTACACAAGTCACCCCCAAAATGTACAGACCCTGCCTCCCAATAACAGTAATGTCACCAGAAACAACCACCGAAAATAGGGCATTTCTATCAAAAATATCAGACCTATTTCCAGTGGAGGTGACAGAGAGCACATAAGGCTCCATGTCCACCGAAAATGTGCCACTGGAAATAGACCCAGTGGATCCGGTGGGTTATTTTCGGTGGTGGTTCGATCAGTCCAACTAATTTGGGGCTTTCCAGCTAATTACTAGAATTTCTTCCGTGGAGTTTGTAGGGGATGTTCCTAGCATCATTCTAAGCCAAGAAAATCCCAATTCCACCAAGCTGTTTGGGAGATACGTCGATCAAATGATCAAAATCCTAGTTAGTCTTTTGGCATTACATGTTGCCGAAGCTCATCGGGCTTGGTTTGAGCTCGGTAACAACACTAGGAGGGTAGAACACCCATCCTACAACCTTAAAATGGTGTGTACACCAAGATTCCATCCATACCTATCTTTGTATTGATCGAAATGTAGAGAGAGAGTGGTATGGGAGGTTGTACTTACCTCCGGCAACGATTCCGACATCAAGGCAACAACCGACACTAAGGTAGGCTTTCAACCTTCTCCTTCTTCCCCTTCTTCTCCCTTCCTCTCCTCTTTATCTCCTCTCTTACGTTGGGCACAAGGTAAATGTGGAAATGAATCTCATTTCCCAACTTATAACTTAAGTGGGCCTTAGGGTCTCTATTTGGTTTAGGCCTCTTTTAAACCAATCGGGTTAAAATGAGTATTAGGGCATGAGGACCCATACATTTAGGTCCATAAGGTGCTCACATCAAGAGGAAGGTAAGGGGGATGATTTGGGATCATCCAGAACCATTTACGATACGAATGGTGGGAACCACGGGCATCAGAACCCCGACAGCAGCCTGTCAACCCATCGAAAACAGGCACTAAATTCAGGCCCAGGCTGCTTCTAGTGGCTTATTTTCGGTGGTCAAGACATCTTGCTGTCTTGATAGCTTACTATCCCATGGTTGGTCTCGCACGGGTGGTTGCCCTCGGACATGCTCAAGGCCTTTCGATAATTTTGATGCTTGCCAAAAATCAAGTGTGGGGAGTTGGGTCACTTACCATTTGGATTGGAAGGTATGAATCTCCTTCAGTTAGATAGACATGCGATGCATGAATATGTGGGGTCATCTCTATCCCTTTGGCAATGCACACCCGTGAGCCAAAATCCGATCATACTTTTGATCTTCGATCCGAGGCCTATCACAATAGTTCAAATTAGACCAGATTAGGGCAAAAGTGTAACAGATAATGGTGCCAGATCTTTAAGGCAAAGATGACTACTACCAGATCTAGATCATAAGTGGGGTAATTATTCTCATACTCCTTAAGTTGCCTGGATGCATATGCTACTACCTTGTCGTGTTACATGAGAACATAGCCTAACCCTATCTTGGATGCATCAGCATAGACTGTCATCCCACCTGTACCATTTGAAATGATCAATACAGGAGCTAACACTACTCTTGGAAGCTGTTTTTAGATTCTTCTGACCACTCAAACTTCACACCCTTCTTGGTCAACATGGTCATCGACGCAGAAATTCGAGAAAAAATTTTGATGAAGCGCCGATAGTAGCCTGCTTAGCCGAAGAAGCTTTTAATTTTTATTAAATTCTTGGGTGCCTCCCACTCTACGATAGCCTTCACCTTATCTGGGTCTACTTCAATCCCATTTTCAGACAACACGTGTCCTAGGAATCCAACTTGCTTGAGCTAAAATTCACATTTGCTGAATTTGGCATATAATTACTACTCTCTTAGTCTTTGTAGTACCATTCTTAAGTGTCTTGCATGTTCTTCTTCTGACTTTGAGTAAATTAAGATATCATCAATGAAAACGATGACCCACTTATCAATTACATCATGAAATAGCTGATTCATTAAATCCATATAAGCATTTGGTGCATTGGTTAGCCCGAAAGACAGCACTAGGAATTCATAATGACCATGTCTAAAAGCTGTCTTTGGCATATTGTTGCTCTTTATCTTGAGCTGGTAGTAACCTGATCTGAGATCAATCTTTGAAAACAACCTAGCACCTAGTAGTTGATCAAATAGATCGTCGATGCATGGTAAAGGATACTGGTTCTTAATGGTTAAGTTGTTCAGTTCCCGGTAATTGATGCACATACACAAACTACTATCCTTCTTAACAAATAAGACTGGTGCACCCCAAGGTGAGACACTTGGGCCTATAAACCCCTTTTTCAACCAATCTTGCAACTATGTCTGCAGTTCTTTTAACTCGACTGGTGCCATTCTATACGGAGCCTTAGACATTAGGGCAGCTCCAGGAATTAGATCAATGGCAAACTCTAGCTCTTTGTCAGGTTGTAGCTAGGTTAAATCATCTAGGAAGACATCAAGGAATTCCTTGACTACTTCCAATTCCTCTAGTGGTGTAACCTTTGCATCCACATCTAGTACTGATGTAAGGCAGCCCTGATATCCATCTTCTAATAATTTCACTGCCTGTAAGGCAGAGATAATATTCTTTCTAGGTCGCTTTGGCCTTTCAGCTTGATATACAAGCTCTTCTCCTTCATCATTCATCATTTTAACTTGTTTCTCGACACACATCACATTTGCTAGATGTACCGACAGCCAATCCATGCGCAGAATAATGTTAAAATTCTGTATGTTGAATTTGATAAGTTGGACATCTAGCTTCTTTCCACTAATCTCAATTGAACATGGTCCACACACTTCTTTTAATTGTTCCATCGTGTCTATAGGCGTGCTAACAACTAACTTGCATTCTAAGGTCTTAGATGACACATCAAGTTTCCTAGCAAATCTTTTAGATATGAATGAGTGCAATGCTCCAGAGTCAAATAAGACATATGCTGGTATACTTGATATAGATAAGACACCTAGCATTGCATTGCATATAAGTATAACAAGTTACTCAAATTTTATCACAAAATCATTAATTAAAGTGTACTTGCTACTACTTCACTACTGGCCTCAGCCTCCTCAACTGATAAGGTGTACATCCTTCCCTAAGTCAATGTAGGTCTATGGACAGTGGGCTGAATTGGTGGTGCAGCTACTAGGTACCAACAATCCTTGATGAAATGCTCATATGAATGACAATTATAGCATTGGTTTGGTGATGCCTAAACCGAAGTGGGAGCTCTCTATACTGATCCAGGTACAACCGAAGGACGAGGGGTCTCAAGGCTGTAGGCACCACACTAGTGTTAGGGTAGAAAGATGTAGTGCCCAGTCCACTAGTTGGATGGGAAGAATAACCCAATGGCCTGTAAGGTTGTCTGTAAGAGGGACTATAAGATTATGACCCACAAAACTCTTGCTCGGGCCACCCAAATCAGCATATGAGTTTGCCCTCTTCCACAGTCCTGGTGTAAGGGATGTCTCTCCCCTCTGTTTGTCTTCCATTGCATTGGCTTTTTGTATAATCTGTGTATAATCGGTTAAGTCCAACACCTCCAGCACTGTACCAATAAATGTCTTCAGCCACTTTAGAAACTTCTGGGCTTTTTCCTCAGCCGTCTTCATATGGCAAGAAGAAAAATAAAATAATCTTTCAAACTGTTGCTAATAACCCAGAACAATTTTTCTTCCTTGAGTTAGTGCCATAAACTCTGCCTCCTTGCGGTCTCTAAAGCTTAGTGGATAGTAATTTGATAAGAACAATTCTTTGAATCGCTCCCATGTAGGCTCTAGGTGAGTTGCCATCAAAATAGGCTTAGAAGCTTTCCACCAAGAATCAACTTCATTCTTAAGTTGTAAGCCTACACAGATAAGCTTTTGTGTCTCTGTGCACTCTACAATATCAAATACCTTCTCCAACTCTTGGATCCATCGATCCGGCTTCATTGGGTCACTATCCACCTTGGTGAATATGGGTGGCATATATTTCTTAAAGGATTCAACCCCTTTACCATAGTGATAGACGGCCAGTGATAAGTTGGATAAGCAAGATGGTACGGATAGGGTGGAAGCATCATAAATGGAGGAGTTCCAAATGGTGGAACCGGTGGGGTACCTCTAGGTTGATCTTGAGGTGTAACCCTAGTCGATGTTCCTTCTAATTGCACTCCAACACCTGACCCCACAGGAGGGTCTGTGAAATAACCCCCTAGGGACTGACCCTACTGAGTAGGGTTCAGGTACTATTGCATAACAGACATAAAAGTTTGTTGCTGTTGAAGCAACTGCTGCTAAAATGCATCTTGCGATTGTTGTATAAGTGTCGCAACATCACCTAGAGTGATGACATGTGGGGGACCTGAAAGCTCATTCACAGGTGGGTTACCCTGAACTCCTTCCAGTCCAAGGTCCACTTGTGGTGATGGATGTGAGTATTACTCCATGGGTCGAGGTCCATAGGGATTTGGTGGTTGACCAACAGGTTGGGAACCCCGAGTGGTACCTCGAGCATTACCACCGGATCTGGTGTGTACCATGGTGTTATGTACCTGGATTATACCAAAATGTAACCATTGATTAAGTACCACAACATTCATATATACACTCATGACCAGTTACATTTTATATCACAGGTTACATTGTTGCACCACACCTCATGATCAAACACACCCACATTTAATCACCTATACATAGTACAGTCTCACAACAATGCCTAACTACGTAGCAAAACACCCCTATTGGCACCTAATTGACTAGACTGAGGCCTTTCTGGGCCTTGACACCAAACTGACGGGCTAAACGAGTGGGCAAGGTCGGCTAGGGCTTACCGATTGGCGGCTCACCGGTCGCGATCGAGCAACTTAAAATGGGGTTTTTAAAACCCTTTTCCCACTCTCTTCTTTCTTTCCTTCTAACTCAGAGCTAGGGTGATTCGAGGGACCCATCTCATGCTTCAACTCATGACGATTCTGGTTATGAAATCGGTGTTCAACTCTTCTTCATCTCCTCAAATACATAAGTAAGCCCCTTTTCTCCATTTTCTCTTTGAGAATCAGGTTTTTCAGTATTCTTTGACTCTAGAAACTTAAAATCTCTTTATATACTTTGTTTCCTCCATAGAATGTTTGTTTCTTGATAATGTGGTAGTTCATTTGTGATTTCCATTGCTTATTGGCCTTACTTGAATGATAATAGAGAAAATCCCAAAATTTTGCCCTAATTTCTCTGTTTTAGGGTTTTCTTCTCATTTCACTTCTTTCTTGCAAATTGATGGTTCATATGATATTCTTCGCTCTCAATGCACACACATTAGTAGAGAAGTCATTTCCATTCGTGTGTGCTTAGGTTTCCCTTCTTTTGTTATGAATTTACCCCTTTATAGTCAAAATCCTTTGGAAATTTGAGGGTTTTCCTCATTTCTCCCTTTTCCTTATGAACAATGGATACAACCATGTCCACCTCTCTCAATTAGTAGTGCATTTGTCTTAGAATAATTCTTTTGCCTAAATACACAATTTTTCAGTATGATTGACTCAACTCCACCTATGTAAAATCCCTATTTTCCCCCAAGTCGTAGTGTTTGGGGTTTCCATCCATTTTTCTTCAAATTAATAAAATTATTAGCTATCATAATTCTCATTGCTACCTATTTATTACATTTAGGCATTGGGTAGGTTCTTACACTCATATGCTTCATCTCCATTTATTTAATAGGCATCCTCAGCTCATTTGTTCCTTATTATATGTTCCTTTATTTTCTTCAAAATGCATCTCTTAATATCATTGCATTTTGGTATTGGCAATTACACTTTGGGGTTTTATCATTCATGGCACTTCTCTTAGTGTTCCTTTCACCCCCCCTTTTTATAATATTGCTTATCACATTCTTTTCATACTCCTTTGTTCATTTACACTGACACATCTCCTTGGTATTATCAGGATGTCTTCCAAGAAAGGTAAGGAGGCAGCTTCCTCTTCCAAGAGACGGAAGACCACCACATCTCGGGAAAGAAATGCAGCCCCTGGTTCTTCTTCATCATGGGTATGACCCATGAGGGAGGCCTCTATCGACCAGACAGATTTTGACAAGAGCTTATTCCATAGCCCTGAAGTGGCTGTGGCTTGGTCGATCTTCTCTAAGAGGCCGGTCATGATGGAGAAGACTATGGTGGTAGAGGATTTTGATGCTTTTCAGATGTTAGACAAGTTCACTACCCTGGGTTGGGATTTTATGCTCAAACCCCACCGTTCATGTTATGAGGACCTCGTCCGATACTTCTTTTGTAATTTGGAGGTCTCATATAAGAATGGGGAGTATTCCCTCACCAGCCTTGTGAAGGGAGTAAACATTGTCTTGACTATGGATCTACTAGCGGGAATTCTAGAGAAAACCGCTAATGGTGCCCATTTTTACAATCCCCTAAGGATCAATACCGTGGGTCTAGATTTAAGTGTTTTGATGCAAGAAGGCATCTATGAGACTATCTGTGGCCACAAGGAGTGTCCCTTGTCAGAGACCGCCTACAATGCAGATGCCCATGTGTTCGCCCGCTTGGCCCAGTTCAACCTGCTTCCTAGAGCGAGTCACAGGAACCAAGTAAGTTTTATTATTGCCTACCTTTCCTATTGCATCTATGTTGCATTGGAAGAGGGTGCTTCTCGTCTCTACCTCCCCTACATCATGTTGAAAACCATGGAATATTACATGATGCACCCCAATGATTCAAGATTCCCCTATGGTAGATCACTCACCAGGGTCTTTGAGTACTTCTAAGTGGTCCTGTTGGGCGAGGAAGGGAAGTATCTAGGGAATAGGTTCACCAAAGAGAACTTGAGAAGGATGGGGTTGCCAGTTCCAATGGGTGCACCACAGGAGGCAAAAGAACAAGGGGCAGATGATATGGGAGAGGGTGACAGTGAGGAGGATGAGGACTACATCGCTTATCCCGATAAGGAAGATATTTATGAGGAGGAGCCTCTAGAGACTAAAGTCATAGATTCGCATTTTAGAGCTCCACCACCTTCAGATGGGGCTTTTGACTTCCAGATGTTGATGGATAGTGTGAGTGACCTGAAAGATAGGCAAGATTAGATCTTGGAGCATGTGGAGGAGAGTGTCCCCCAGAAATTGGCGATATAGTGCAAGTTGGGAAGGATGGAGGCTGATTTTCAGTCCTTAGCCAAGGACTTGGATAAGGTTTCCAAGGGTATTGCCACTAATTTTCGCCGGGTGAAAAAGAAGGTCACCCTGACAAACAACAAGCTTAACTTTTATGACTATCACTTCCACTAAAAGTGGGAAAACATTCACCGTGTTCGACAATGACTGATGGAGTGACTGATCCTTCCTACTTTTCTCCCTCTTGGAGCCATCCTCTATGTTTTTCTTTTCTAGCCTTATCTTTCATTCCTCTCTCTCTATTTGATGATGATGATTATGATACTTTAGTGGTTGTATATTTTGGTACATTTCTATGGTTTGGAATTTGAAAAGTTTTTATGTGGATGTTTGGAACTTTAGGACAAGTTTTATTTGTTTTGATTACTCTGTTGTGGTTTGGTGGTGACAATGTCTATCACCTTTCTTTTGTAATTATGTTTATGTATGTGGTTTATTAGGTGACTTCTTTGTAAAATTTTGGAAATTCAATATAAAGCCATTATGCTACCAAAATTTTTATTAAATTAAGAATTTTGATGGTTTATGGAATCGACCAATTGATCTTTTGTTAACCTATTTAAGTTCTACCCTTATGCATGTAATGGAATGCAATGATTTAGACATTTTCATCTTATTACAGGTTTTAGTCCTTTAAATCTTTTACCCAACCCCGGGGTCCTATTATAAGATTCTAAAGGGAATTGTCATATATGATGTGAGTGGGTAGAGCATCACGCTCTGATGCCACTGTTGTCACACCCTGTTCAGACATAAACGGACCGATGACTGGGTTAACACCTGTTAACCCAAAACCTACCAGAATCATCTGACGCAATAACCACTATACAACATACACACAACTAAAAAAAACAAATTATGTATATCAGCAGAAGTCTTACGTGTATATACCTATAAATACTCTAATACTCTTGATACCCAAATTGTATTACATAATACATTTACATGTCGGTCCATAGGCGTGATATATCTACAAAAGTTACAATTTAGACATCCAGAGCACAAAAGGGGTAACATCACAAAATAATCAAAAAGAATCCCGAGTAGGTATCATTGTTGCTATCCCACAACACAACTTTCGCACAGGCACAAGGCCCCGTACCCAAGATCTTCTGAGACCCACCAGTCCTCAGTTAGAAACTCCACAGTGGGTCTCAGCTCTAGCTCTTCAGCTAGATAACCTGCAAGATCGTCTAAAAATGGTGTGCACGTGGGATGAGCTCACTAACCCAGTAAGTGAAAAGAAAGACCAAGCAATCATTCGCAATACAAATGAACATATATTTATACAAGTCCATTTTTATAACCTAGATCACCTAAGCATTACATCTAAGTCATAAGTTATGTACTACTCACAACCACAGTGCACATATACCCCGAGTATGAGTTGTAAACTCCATCCCACGATATGCCCATAGAGTTGTCAAAGAAGGCCAGTCGTAAGTATCAAAAAATTAAATTGGGCGTTGCCCTGCATTAGAGTAAAATGGGCCTTGCTCTGCATTAAAGTAAAATGGATCTTGCCCTGCATTAAAGTAAAAGCAATACAATTGACCCTCTGATTATATCACCAAAGTACGGTAAGAGTAAGCTTACAGTGCGCCTAAATAGTGTGTATCCCGATTAATAAGGGATTCTTCCTTTAGGAACAGTTACAAATTTCTCCAAGTGATTCTACCTAGATTGGCACTTACCTATTTGATTGGGAGTAATTTTCCCTATTGCGAGAGTTTTCCTCATCCAAGGTTCTCCGTGTGCCCACAAGTAGCTAGGTAGCTCAGTCGGGCTCTCAAATGTCTATGAACATTGTGGTGGCATAGTTTGGGCTTTCCAAACTCCTACGAGCAGCTCGGTAGGTCATCCAAGATTCTCCAAACTCAAATTAACTTGACGATCTGGCCATGCCCATAAGTAGCTAGGTCTTTCGGTTGCCGAGTTACAAATATGGATCTAATAATGGTCGGCATTCAGGTTGACCCTGATTTACTTGTTCCTCTATCAAAATTGGGTGATCCTAGTCCATTCCGCCCAGCCTTGGTTCCACATGTTGTGCCAATAATGGTAGGTGCACTTTTTACCATAACAAGTAGTGTAGTACTAAGTGTGGCTCAATGAACCCTTATATTGGCCTCTTCTGGGCTCTATCTAGCCCGGTGTAGGGCCTCGGGCCTAGCATCCCCTTAAAAAAAAAGAAGGAAAACCCTTGCCAGTCTAGCATAGGAAATGTCTATATTGTGCATGGTGAGAAAAGACTGAGCTACCCCCTTGGCATGCACTAAATATGCTTCCACATGCCTCCCATTGGTCCGTTGGTTTGATGTTTCCTACATTAGACCGACAAGGTTCTCTTTCTCTCCCTCTCTCTCCCTCAGAAAAAAAAAAAAAGACCTAAAAACTTTTGAAAATAAGATATCACATTCATAATTTTGGGTAAAAAAACATTAGCTAAGGGCGTGGCTTATGCAAAAACTATAACATGACTATCTCTATCCTCTTTTTTGTGTATATATATATACTTCTTATTTAAAATAAGAGAGAGATCATAGACATAAAGAACATTTAATATGCCACGCTCCTATAAGGAGAACCACTTTTTACTTCCCTATAATTTTATACAAAGGGTTGACCATTTAAATAAAAGCCAACTTTTTTTATTTTTGTGTGTGTGGGGTGTGGGGTGTGGGGGGTGGAAGGGGATCACGTGAAGGCAAGTCGGTGCATTAAAGGGCTAACATCAAGGGGGCACATGGAAGGCCTTTAACGCAATTACCCAAACAAAACTCTTTGGTGAGTCATATTTATAGGAGATCTGGTCCTCTGGAAATCCTACGCCTTTTTCGCTTTTCTTTCGGATATTCTAGCTATCCATCTTAATTTGAAAGACTTTGACCCTTTGACGATAGATAATTAGATATGGTTGGTGTTGCTTTCGACATGTTATCTCGGGGTCACGTGCTCCCCGGACCATATGGGGTCCACCTAGTACTCTTGTAATGTACATACAGTGCACGCGTCCCTTGGCGCTCTTCGTTTTAATTTTAGAATATCTTTTAAGAACTAACCCATCTTTAGAATGGCCTGCGTTACTGTCGAAAATCCATATGAGCTGATCCTACACAATCACAGAAGGCAGAGCCCCGGATGTTTATTCGGGGTTCGTCCTCCGACGCCCAAGTTAGAGATCGGCTGCACAGCTTTTCACAGGGGTAATGGGGTGGATTTTTCTGCTTACCTTTTTTCCTCTGCTCGGGCCCTCTCTTATAGTCCTTAGGGTTTAGGGTTTCTCGTTTCCTTGTAGGAGCCCTCCTCGGGTCTGCCTCCTTTCCTCTTCGAGTCCTACTCGGATACATCTTATCCCCTTCGTGGGGAATATTCTCTTCACGCGGTTGACGCGGTCAAACTCCTTGCAGCCTCTAACAGGTGAGCGACATGTGTCTTTTCCTTATATATATCACGTGTTCTTACCCTACTGAGCAATCAATTTGGCCGTATCAGTAGCCTCCTTACTCTCACCAGGAGGATCTTCCTGTGGGAGTAATCAATTTTTTTGACATTTTCTCTCATTCATGCGTCCCTTAGGCCTTATTCCTTCGGCTCTGAATTTAGTTTTACTTGCGACTAGGTCCTTTGGTCAAGCCAGCTCGGCCCTTGCATGAACCCCCAACCGAGGTGGTGACCTTCGGTTAGGTCCTCTCGGCCTTAGCCGGAGCTCCCAACTGAGGTAAGGACCTTCGATCAGGTCTGCTCGGCCTTTGCCTGAGCTCCCAACCGAGGTAAAGACCTTCGGTTAGGTCTGCTCGACTTTTGTCGGAGCCCCCTGCAGAGGTTGTGACCTTCAATCAGATCAGCTCGGCCTTAGCCAGAGCCCCCAACTGAGGTAAGGACCTTCGATCAGGTCCGCTTGGCCTTTGCCTGAGCTCCCAACCAAGGTAAGGAACTTCGGTTAGGTCCGCTCGGCTTTTTCTGGAGCCCCCTGCTGAGGTTGTGACCTTCGATCAGGGCAGCTCAGTCTTACCCAGAGCCCCCAACCAAGGTGGTGACCTTCAGTCAGGTCTGCTCGGCCTTAGCCAGAGCCCCCAACCGAGGAAAGGACCTTCGGTTAGGTTAGTTCGTCCTTTTCCTAAGCTCCCAACCGAGGTAAGGACCTTTGGTTAGGTCCGCTCGGACATTGCTTGAGCTCCCAACTGAGGTAAGGACCTACGATTAGGTCCGCTTGGCTTTTACCGGAGCCCCCTACCAAGGTTGTCACCTTCGGTCAGGTCAGCTCAGCCTTACCCAGAGCTCCCAACCAAGGTGGTGACCTTCGGTCAGGTCTGCTCGACCTTAGCCAGAGCACCAAACCGAGGAAAGGACCTTCGATCAAGTCAGCTAGGCCTTTGCCTGAGCTCCCAACTGAGGTAAGGACCTTCGGTCAAGTCCGCTCAGCCTTTTCCTGAGCTCCCAACCGAGGTAAGGACCTTCGATTAGGTCCACTCAGCTTTTTTTGGAGTCCCCTACCTAGGTTGTGACCTTCGGTTAGGTCAACCTGGCCTTAGCCAGATCCCCCAACTGAGGTGGTGACCTTCGGTCAGGCCTGCTCGGCCTTAGTCAGAGCACCCAATCGAGAAAAGGACCTTCAGTCAGGTCAGCTTGGCCTTTTCCTGAGCTCCCAACCGAGGTAAGGACCTTCGGTTAGGTCCGCTCGGACTTTACTTGAGCTCCCAATCGAGGTAAGGACCTTCAGTTAGGTCCGCTCGACTTTTTTCGGAGCCCCCTGCCGAGGTTGTGAACTTCGGTAAGGTTAGCTCGGTCGTAACTAGAGCCCATAACCGAGGTAATGACCTTCGGTAAGGTCCGCTCAGTTTCTGCCTGAACTCCCAACCGAGGTAAGGACCTTAGGTCAGGTCTGCTCCACCTTTGCCTGAGCTCCCAACCGAGGTAAGGACCTTCGGTTAGGTCTTTTGCCTTTTGTTGGAGCCCTCTACTGAGGTTGTGACCTTCAATCAGGTCAGCTCGGCCATAGCCAGAGCCCCTAACCGAGGTAAGGACCTCCGGTCAGGTCCACTCGGCCTCTGCCTGAACTCCTAACCGAGGTAAGGACCTTCAGTCAGGTCTGCTCGGCCTTTGCTTTAGCTCCCAACCGAGGTAAAGACCTTCGATTAGGTCCGCTCGGCTTTTGTCGGAGCCCCCTGCCGAGGTTGTGACCTTTGATCAAGTAAGCTCGGCCTTAGCCAGAGCCCCCAACCGAGGTAAGGACCTTCGATCAGGTCTGTTTGGCCTCTGCCTGAACTCCCAACTGAGGTAAGGACCTTCTGTCAGGTCCGCTCGGCCTTTGCCTGAGCTCCCAACCAAGGTAAGGACCTTCGGTTAGGACCGCTCGGCTTTTATCGGAGCATCCTGCCGAGGTTGTGACCATCGATCAGGTCAGCTCGGCCTTACCCAGAGCCCCCAACCAAGGTAGTGGCCTTCGATCAGGTCTGCTCGGCCTTAGCCAGAGCACCCAACCGAGGAAAGGACCTTCGGTCAAGTCAGCTCGACCTTTGCCTGAGCTCCCAACCGAGGTAAGGACCTTAAATTAGGTCCGCTCGGACATTTCTTGAGCTCCCAACTGAGGTAAGGACCTTCGATTATGTCCTCTCGACTTTTTTCGGAGCCCCCTACCGAGGTTGTGACCTTCACTCAGGTCAGCTCAGCCTTACCCAAAGCTCCCAACCGAGGTAAGGACCTTCGATTAGGTCCACTCAGCTTTTATCGGAGTCCCCTACCTAGGTTGTGACTTTGGTTAAGTCAGCTCGGCCTTAGCCAAAGCCCCCAACCGAGGTGGTGACCTTCGGTCAAGTCTGCTCGGCCTTAGCCAGAGCACCCAATCGAGGAAAGGACCTTCGATCAGGTCAGCTCGGGCTTTGTCTGAGCTCCCAACCGAGGTAAGGACCTTCGGTTAGGTCCGCTCGGACTTTACTTGAGCTCCCAATCAAGGTAAGGACCTTTGGTTAGGTCCGATCGGCTTTTATCGGAGCCCCCTACTGAGGTTGTGACCTTCGGTCAGGTCAGCTCGGCCTTAGCCAGAGCTCCCAACCGAGGTGATGACCTTCGGTCAGGTCTGCTTGGCTTTAGCCAGAGCACCCAACTGAGGAATGGACCTTCGGTCAAGTCAGCTCGGCATTTGCTTGAGCTCCCAACCAGGGTGGTGATCTTTGGTCAGGTCCGCTTGGCCTTTGCTTGAGCTCCCCACCGAGGTGGTGACCTTTGGTCAGGTCCGCTCGGCTTTTGCCTGAGTTCCCAACCGAGGTAAGGACCTTCGGTTAGGTCCGCTCGGCTTTAGTCAGTGCCCTCAATCGAGGTAAGGACCTTTGGACAGGTTAGCTCGGCCTTTGCTTGAGCTCCCAACTGAGATGGTGACCTTCGGTCAGGTCCGCTTAGCCTTTGCCTGAGCTCCCAACCGAGACAAGGACCTCCGATTAGGTCCGCTCGGATTTTTCCTAAGCTCCCAACTGAGGTAAAGACTTTCGGTCGGGTCCGCTCGGCCTTGGCTGAGCTCCCAACCGAGGTAGGGACCTTTGGCCAAGTCTGCCCTGGCGTAAATCTCGAGGGGTGATAATTGGTGATGTGACAGTGCCATTAATGCTCAGGCAGTCGTATTGTTTTTCTTCTATTCATAAAGTGTGGGGGTCCATTTGTGGGTCACTTTTGTTTTTCCCTCGGAGAGTCTTCCTTCGGTCTAAGTGTTCCTTTTCCTTTAGTGCTTCGTCTTCACCAAAAGTTAGTACGATGTCTTGTTCATCTGGGTACAGTCCCTCATCCTTCGAGAGGACAATGTCTAACTACAGGTATCAGAGTCCAAGGGGTCCGAGGGATGTCCTCAGACTCTTCCCCTGATTCGCCCTCTGCTCGCGACTCATCGTCCACGGCCTCACCGTCTGGGTCCGAGGGTGGCTCAAACGGTGAGGGATTCAGGGAGAGGGTGCTTTAATCTTGAGGCCAGACCCAGGATCCTTTTGAGGTGGAAGATCTCCACATCGTTTCCACCATGGATGAGCTGAATCTGGGGGGAGCTAAGGGCCTCCTTTAGTGTCTTAGACACTTTCAAGCTCCAGCTACCGAAATCGATCGACCGAGCCAGCTATTGGAACTCCAAAGAGCTATGCTTATATAAGGAGGCATTTAAGGTTGGCCTTCGGCTTCCCCTCCATCCTTTCTTCACCCGGGTGTTTCGGTATTATGGGATTTGTCCGACCTAGCTGACGTTAAACGAATGGCAGCAGATGCTTATCTTTGTCGTCCTTTTCTCTAGGCGCCAGAGGCCTCTCTCCCTCCCTCTCTTCGTCAACTGCTTCCTCCTTCAGGCCTGTAAGGGGCTTTTGGCCTGGTACTACTTCAGCCCTCAGAAAGACCTTCGACTGCTGAATGGTTACCCAACGTCGATCCATGGGTGGAAGGAGAAATTCTTCTTCGTGATGTCGTCTGAGGGGGTGCCCTTCGGCACCGTCTGGGATATCCCCAATCTGAGGATGGTGAACTCTGCCCCTGCCCTTCTTGGGACAGACACGGAGTCAACGGCAATGGCGAAGCGTCAAGACACCTGCCCTCCAGTTGAGTCCGACAGCCTTACGTCCGACGCCATTTTGTTCAGATTCGGGCTTAGCCCGGGTGAGTCTTAGGCCAGCCCAAGTTTACTTGCCTCGGGTACTTATGTTCATACTAACTCCCTTCATCTTCATGCAGTGCAAATCTCCAAGCCAAGGTTAGGCTGCTGTTGCAGCTACAGAGAGGCAAGTCTAGATAAGGGAGGCCAGAGCGCGGGATGCACAGCAGCAGCAAAGGCTTAAGAGGAAAGAGAAGAAGAAGGGGCCTCCCTCCTCCGAAGCTCCCCCACCAAAGAAAAGGACCAGGGCCAAAAGACCCCAGTATCAAAGCGGTCCAGGCCCTTGCTGCTCTGAGCCATAGCTTATCTGCCCGAGACTCTTCCCCCATAGTAGACTTCAGAAGCCTGAGGGCTAGGAATGTTAGGGGCGAGGTTGGCTTTGCCCTCGGTGGTTGGTTAAAGAAGATGACACTCTTTCCTTCGGGCATGTCACTCATGAGCTGGTACTGAAGGGCAGTCTCCCCCAAGATGCCGCCAAAGCACAACAACAAGGGACGACGGCCATGACAACTAGCGTCTGCATCTTCATGGCAGGGGTAAGCTTCGGTCTTCTAAACCTTAATTTATTATCATTGCAACATACTGACCATCGGTGTCTTATGCAGGCCCAAAACCAAGTGGGTCAGGTGGTGATCCGGGCTGAAGCCATGGCCCAAGACCTTGAGGCTTCCGAACGTGAGAAGTCAGTCCTGGAGAATGAGAGTTCGGTTCTCCTCGAGAAAGTGGAGCACCTGGAAGCAGACCTTCTTCGTACTCACCAGGAATGTGATCAAAAGCTTGCAGAGCTGAAGGCACAGATAATGGCAAGGGTTCAAGAGGCCGAGACCCGAGGGGCTGAGAAGTATAGGGCCTCTGAGGGCTTTCGGGAGGAGGTCAAGTGCGCCATCACCCCTGGGTTCACAATGGGCGCTACTGAGGTCCAAGACTGGGTCCTCAAGCATTACCCAGAGGTCTCTTTCGAGTACAACGGGCTCATCTTCGAAGAGGAGTGTGTTGAGGCAGCCCCAACAACCACCGAGGTTGCCGACACCGACGGCGAAGGCTGTAGCGAGGAAGGTGTGGTTCAGCTGCAATGTGAGGTGCCTCTGACTCCTGGTCATAATGGCTCCGATCGGGAGACCCTCCACCATGCCGATGATGAGGCCGTGAACCCGATAGACGCCCCCTGAAGCCACCCTATGTCTTACCTCAGCCTTCGACCTTTCTCTCTTTTCTTTTTTTTTTTTTTATGATGCAAGCCTTCGGCCCTTTTCATGTAATCTCAACCTTCGGGCCTTTTCATTGAATGAATATTTCTGTTTCTTCGGATACCTTTGCCTTTTGCTTTTTCGTATTTTCTTTCTGATAAGGGATCTTTAGCCCGTAGGTAGGTGCAAGAAGGCCGAACCCCTCAGAGGATTAATACGCCTCTACTCTAGTACGAGGCTTGGTTCTGCTCCATCGGCTTATCAGAGAGGTTTCCCACGTCTGAGGGCCGTGGACTTTTAAGGGATCCTGAACAAGTAGGATTTGACCGGTGCCCCCGATCGAGGATGGACCTTTGGTCAAGTCTGCTCGGCCTTGGCCTGAGCCCCCAACTGAGAAAAGGACCTTCGGTCAGGTTTGCTCGGTCTCTGCCTAAACTGCCAACCGAGGTAAGGACCTTCGGTTAGGCCGCTCAGTCTTTGCCTGAGCTCCCAGCCGAGGTGGTGACCTTCGGTCAGGTCCGCTCGGCCTTGGTCTGAGCTCCCAACCGAGGTGGTGACCTTCAGTCAGGTCAACTCGGCCTTAGCCAGAGTTCCCACCTGAACAAGTAAGATTTTCACCAAGTGGTGTTTCCCTTTAGCTCCGGCCAAAGGGTCTTTTATCCTCTGGTCCTAAGCCAAACATCCAGCCGAGGGGAGCTCCTTCAGCCATCGTCACATAGGTGAGGACCTTCGGCTGGATCCCTTCGACAAATTTTCTTCGGCTCTGCCTTGATCAACAACCGAGGTAATGACCAAGATAAGGACCTTCGGCAAAGCTAAAGCCACCAAACAGGAGAATTCCCATTAACTGTCGTAAACCAGCTTACATATTTTTCATTAATAAAATCATCCAGAGAGCTTAGGATGAGGAGTTACAACTTGAAAGTGCTTAGGAGCAAAAAATTACAAAATGTGAGTGTGCTTACTACTTTACTACTGGTAGAATTTTCTCAAGTTCTTCGAGTTCCACGATCGGGGTACCTTTTCTCCCCTCGTAGTCTTCAGGTGATAGGACCCCGGTCGTATTACCCTTGAGACTCGGTAAGGACCTTCATAATTTAGAGCTAGCTTTCCTTGATGCCTCGGGTCTAATACTTCTGCCCTTCTGAGGACGAGGTCACCCATCCTGAACTCGTTCTTTCGGACTTTGGAGTTGTAGTGCCTTGCAACCTTTGGCTGGTAGGTGGCAATCCTTTCTTGCGAGGTGTCCCTGACTTCGGTTAAGAGGTCTAAATTCGCTCGGAGTCCTTTATCATTTTCTTCTTCATTGTAGTACTGAATCCGATGGGTTACGGCCCCTACCTCCACCAGAAGTACAGTTTTGGTGCCGTAAGTTAAAATGAAGGGTGTTTCTCCAGTAGCCGATCTCTCAGTTTTGCGGTAAGCCCAGAGGATGTTGTACAACTCATCTGCCCATAACCCTTTGGTATCATCCAGTCTCTTCTTTATTCCTTGGAGCAGGGTATGGTTGGTTACCTCCGTCAGCCCATTGGTCGATGGATAACTGACAGATATTTTCCTATGGTCAATGCCGAGGGCATCACAAAACAAGTTGAAAGTCGGATTGGCGAACTGAGTTCCATTGTCCGTTACCACCACCGAAGGGATTCCAAATCGATAGACTACCGCCCTCTGGAAGAAGTTCCTTACATTCTTTTCGGATATCGTCGCCAGTGCTTGTCTACCGCCACCACAATAAACTTCCTTTACCTCATGGCCAAGGGGAATGGGCCCAGGATGTCCATTCCCCATAGGGCGAATGGTATTGGGCTTGATAGGGATGAGAGCTTGGTAGAGCGCTGCCTAGGGACGGGGGAAAACATCTGGCACTTGACGCACTTCCTGACTAACGATTTCGCATCCTTCCTCATTGTCAGCCAGAATAGGCCCTGCCTCAGTACTTTATGTGCCAAGGCCTGGGCTCCCAAGTGTTGGCCGCATATCCCTTCATGCACTTCTCGGAGTGCATACTCGCCATCAGCAGGGTTTAGGCACTTGAGGTATGGCATGGTGAACCCTATTTTGTATAGCGTCTCGTCCTTCAGAAGGAAGCATGCTAACCTCATTCGTACTTTCCTTGCCTCGTCCCTATTCTCGGGGAGTGTTCTTTCCTTTAGGTATTCAGTTATGGCATCCATTTAGCTATGGCCATGTTCGCCTACGGGTAATACCTCTTGGGGTCTTTCGGTACTTGGCTGTGGTAGCACTTCAAAATACATTGATCGTCCAAGGTCTGTGAAGTCAAAGGTGGCCAACTGCGACAGTGCGTCTGCACTAGCATTCTCTTCTCATGGCACCTGCCTTACCTCAAATTCCATGAAGGCTGTTATTCTTTCTCGCACTGTCTTCAAGTACCCAGCCATCCTTTGCTCTTTGGCTTCGTAGTCTCCACGAATTCCTTGCTCACCACCAGCTCTTGTACCATCAAAGCCCGTGCCAGATTAATTTTTGCTATTAACGCTTCATACTCTACTTCATTGTTGGAGGCATCAAAGTCGAACCGTAGGGCGTACTTCATCTTGAAAACTCCGGGGCTGACCAATATGATCCTTGTGCCACTTCCCGCGCTGTTGGAAGCACCATCCATGTACAATTCCCAAGCCTTTTCTCCTCGGTCCTCAGAAAACTCTTGGGGATCATCAGGGAGCGTCATCTAGGCTATAAAGTCTACGAGGGCCTGTGCTTTTATTACGGTTCTCGGTTTGTACTGGATGTCGAATTCTCCCAACTTTATGGCCCAGTTTACCAGGTGATCGGACATATCCAGCCATTGTAGTATCTTCTTCAGGGGCTGGTCTGTGAATACGCATACCGTATGTGATTGAAAATAGGGCCTCAGCTTTCTCGCCGTTGTTACCAGGGCATATGCCACTTTCTCCGTCTTTTTGTATCTTGTTTCGGCATCTAGTAAGGTTCGGCTAACATAGTATATTGGCTGTTGTTGCCTTCCTTCTTTCTTCGTCAGTACTGCACTTACCGCCACTGCTGATACTACAAGGTATCCCCGGCATTTGGCTTCGTCAGCAGTGGGGGTGCGGCCAGGTACTCCTTCAGTTGTTCAAAATACTTTTTGCATTCCTCCATCCATTCAAACATTTTAGATCCCTTCAAGGCTTTGAAGAAGGGGAGGCACCTGTCAGCCGACAGAGACATGAATCGCCCTAGGGCGGCGACTCTGCCTGTTAGCTCCTGGACTTGCTTCACATTTTGGGGTGACCTCATGTCTCAAATGGCTTGTACTTTCACCGGATTGGCTTCAATTCCCCTCTCTGAGACAATAAAGTCGAGGAAATTTCCCGAGGCTACTCCGAATGCGCACTTTGCTGGGTTCAGCTTCATGTCGTACTGCCTCAACACTTGGAACACCTTTTCTAAGTCTTGAATGTGTTGTTCCGCCTTTAGGATTTTTAGAAGCATATCTTCCCTGTATGCCTCCATGGTTTTGCCGATCATCCCCTTAAAGATTTTATTCACCAACCTTTGATAGGTGGCCCCTGCATTTTTTAGCCCGAAGGGCATGACTTCATAGTAGTACAAGCCCCCCTCGATCACGAAGGATGTCTTCGAGACATCACCCTCAGACATCTTGATCTGATTGTACCCCAAGTACGCATCCATGAAGCTCAGCGCCTCGTATCCTGCCGTGGCATCGATGAGGAGGTCTATTTTCAGTAGGGGATATCCGTCCTTTGGGCAGGCATTGTTCAGATTGGTGAAGTCGATGCAGATCCTCTACTTTTCATTTACCTTCAGGACCATCACCATGTTGGATATCCACTCCGGGTATTGGATCTTGTGGATGAACTGGGCCTTCAGCAACTTCTCTACTTCTTCATCTATTTTTTGCTACCTTTCAGGGGTGAAGGTCCTCTTCTTCTGTTGCACCGGCTTCTTTGTCGGGTTGACACTCAGATGATGCTCTATTACCTCTCGGTCTATTCCAGGCATGTCTAAGGCCGAGCAGGCGAAGACGTCCAAGTTGTTTCAGAGGAATGAGATGAGTTTTTCTCGTTGTTGCCTTGGCATTATAGACCCGACCTGGAATTGGCGAGTGTTATCCCCCTCTTTGGCTTCAACTTGTATCAGATCCTCAGTTGGTTCCCCCCTTTGATAATTAGTGTAGATCTTCTATCGGAAGCACCTCACCCGCCTTTTCTCTTCCCTATAAGGTAGTGGCGAAGCATCTTCGGGATGCCTCCTAATCGCCTCGACATTCACTGACACCGTTCTTGGTTGGAAATTTCATCTTGAGATAGAGTGTGGAGACGACAGCCTTTAGCAGGTTTAAACCAACTCTCATTAGTATGGCATTGTATGCCGAAGTAATGCCTACTACTAGGAAGTTGATCATGACTGTTACTTGGCGATCTCTGATGCCGGCTCTTACCGGTAACTCAATCGATCCCTCCACTTTTACTGGGACACCGAAGAATCCTTGTAATGGGTGTTCGAATTTCTTCAGCTTTCCCTCGTCCAGGGCCATCTTCTGGAAAGCTTCAAGGAACAGGATATTAGCTGAACTGTCGTTATCCACCAAGATCCTCTTCACTCTACAATTGGCTATGGTCATGGTGACTACCAGGGCATCATCGTGTGGAGTGTGCATCCCTTCCAAATTGTTGTCTGAGAAGGAAATAACTGTCCCCATCCTCGCCTTCTTGTTCGACCATTCAGCCACATGTACGCTTCTCGCATAGGCTTTTGCTTTCCTGACCGAGACTGAACTTTCTCCAGCGGCTAGGCCTCTACAGATTGTCGCTATAACCCTAGTTGGGCTTTTATTTTCGTCCTGGAGGTGATGGTTAGCTTCCTCGGGTGTCCAGTCCCTTTGCCAATCCTGATTGCCTCTGTGGGCTGGCCCTTTTCTTTCATAGTGGCCTCTGCCATCTCTACGACGGTTGTCCCTGTAGTCATTACCGTCTTGGGCATCCTCCTTTTCGCGGTCCACGAATCGGCCTAGATAACCCCTTCTTATCATTCCTTCTATTTCCCCCTTGAGGTAGCAACAATCTTCAGTGTCGTGGCCGTGGTCCCTATGGAAGTGGTAATATTTGTCCATATTACGTCTCTCGGGGTGTCGTCCCATCTTCCCTGGCCACTTCATGGCTCTCGCATCCGGGGAGTCCTTTATCTGCATCAGTACATCCGTTCGTTTTCAGTTCAGGGGTGCGTATTTCTCAAACTTCCTTGGTGGACTGGGTGCCCGACTACGCTCGGACTTTCGTCTTTTGCTTTCTTCGGAAGGTTTGTCGTTGCCCCTTGAGATCCTTTTCCTTCCCGTCTTCCCTTCAGCTTCTTCATCGGCTTGAAGGGTTTCTTCCATCTGAATGTACTTATCGCATCGAGCTCTCAACTCGGCTAGGTTCCTCGGTGTATGCTTCGCCAAAGATCTTTTCAGCTCCTTATCCTTGACACCTCCCAATAGGGCTGTGAACTCTTCTTTCGGGTCCAGACCTCTGATCGTGATCTTATCTTGTTGGAAGTGCTTCATGTAGTTTCGTAGTGATTCTCCTTCATGTTGCTTGACGTTGGTCAAGTTCAATGTGATCTTCTGAAGGGGTTGGCTTCTGGAGAATCCCTTCACGAAGAAGTAACTTAAATCGCTGAAGCTGTGGATCGACTTCGTCGGTAAACAGTTGTACCATAGCCTTGCCTCTCCTCTGAACATCAATGGCAGGGCACAACACATGATGTTTTCTGAGACTCGATAGAACTGCATAGCGACCTTGAAGCCTTCCAGATGATCGATGGGGTCCCAGACCTATCGTAGGTGTCATACTTTGGTAGGCAAAAGCTGATCGAGAGTGGGTCCCTTATGACCTCATCAGTTAGAGCCGTGTCATTAGTGAGGTCCGGCCCGCAAGCTCCCATCTGGTTTTTTGCCACCTTCCTGATCTCATCTTTCAGGTCCAGGATCATCTACTTCAACCCCGAGTCCTCGTGTCTCTGTTCGTCTCCTTGGCGTGGTTCCCCATGTCTGGCCCCAGCGGCACATCGCGTCCTTCCTCTGGGTGCGGGACTTTCCCTCATCGCTCGGTTTCAAGGATTATGATTGGACCTTATCGATCCTGTACTGCTCCAGTCCTCGTCTCAAGCTCTCTCGGTCTGGATATGGGGGCCTCGAGGTGCTCCTCCGGTCTTCTGAGACACAGCTTTGGAGACCTCCTTCATTGCCTCGGCCATTCGGTCATATTTCTCCTAGAGGGCTTCAAACTGCTCCCTTGTCACATATTCCTGTGCTCCAGGAGGGGGTGGAGGATTACTATCTCCGTGCACTGAATATCTGACCGAACGCTTGTCCCTCACAAAACCTTTTCGATCATCTTTTCCCCTTTCTCCTCCGATTTTCGTCGAGGGAGGGAGCCCTCCTGAAGGTTCCTCCTCCCCTATGTTTACATTCGACGCTGCTCTAGTGTTCCTACAATTGTAGGTTCTCCCCACCATTACTATCTTTTCCACAGACGGTGCCAATCTGTTGCCGCCGAAAATCTGTATGTGTTGATCCTGCACAATCATAGAAGGCAGAGGCCCGGATGTTTATCCGGGGTTAGTCCTCCGATGCCCAAGTTAGAGATTGACCGCACAGCTTTTCACAAGGGTAATGGTGTGGGTTTTTTTGCTTACCTTTTTTCCTCCGCTCGGGCCCTCTCTTATAGTCCTTAGGGTTTAGGGTTTCTCTTTTCCTTGGAGGAGTCCTCCTCGGGTCTGCCTCCTTTCCTCTTCGAGTCCTACTCGAATACGTCTTATCCCCTTCGTGGGAAATATTCTCTTCACGCGGTTGACGCGGTCAAACTCCTTGTAGCCTCTACCAGGTGAGCGACACGTGTCCTTTCCTTAGATACCACGTGTTCTTACCCTACTGGGCAATCAATTTGGTCGTATCAGCCTGTCTGCCTGCTCTCCCTCCTTCCAAATTGGGATGCCTAGGAAAATAGTAATTGTGTGGCCCTTTGTCTCGAGATTCGCGTGATCTTGGCTCTGATCATTCTATAGTGGTTGATCTGTACTAAAGAGTAAGGATATTCATCGGTTTGGTTTTGATCTTCATCCGTTCGATTCAAGATAAAATATATACAAAATTAAAAATGAAACCAAATAATTCTAATAAACTCTATTTGAAATCGAATCAAATTGTACCCTAAATACATACTTTATACCTAGAATTAGGGCAGAATATGACTGATTCCTGATCAATTTTAACTAAGGGTGTCAATCGATCCGAAACCAAGTATTCAGTCTGGTTTTTGGTTTTGATTCCAAGGAATATTAATGTGATCTAGATTCTACAAGTCGGTACTCTTATCGAACCTGTCCGGTTTTAGTATGATCTCGTTTCTTATTCGTAGTTTGTATTTGGTCCTTATTTGATTCCAGTATCCAGTTTTAAATTCAATTTCGTTATGCAGAAGAAAAAATACAAATGCTTATTCACTAGATTGTTGTTCTTCCCCAGCTAAAGAGGGTTTTAAACTTTGACTATAACTAGAACACTATAAGACAATTTAAGTGATTAATTATTCCAGGTTTCTATTTAATTTATGTTAAGTGTTTAGTTTTTAAAAAGTGGAAAAAGTTACATCAAGTTTTTCGATTAAAACAATCGAATCTTGACATAGATCCAGAACCGAACCAAACCGAACTATAAATATTCGTTTCAAATCCAGGATGTAACCATATTTTAATCGATTTGATTCAATTCAGTTTAGAATTGGATTCGATTTTCAATTTCGATTTCGATTCCAATTTGACACCCTTAATTTTGACATATTCAGATCAAAATCGACTAAAACCAATCCGAATTCAATTTCCACTCTTTAACTCGTGACTGGTGTACCTTATGATCTTGATAGTATTTTCATCAATGCAAGTTATGAGATTTAGTTTTGATTGTTAGGGGGCTTTAAACCAACGGTGGCCCTTGGGGTTGGTAATCTCGTGTATTGGATTTAGTTTGGCTTTGGATAAGTTTTTTTTTTTTTTGGTTGAAAAGCTTTGGATAAGCTTATTTCCCCATGGAGAGAGTTGAGATCCTGTCCATGCACGTATACTTTAGTGCCGACATTTGTCCTATTTATTATCATTCAAACACAATTAGAATAAGGATATTTATGAAATAAAATGGAAAATTATTAACCTATGAATGTACGAACGTATCTACAACAGATCTGAACTCCTTTCAAATGGGACATGATAGTTTAGCATAAAAAAATTGGGCGTAAGTGTGGGTGTGGGTAGCGGGGGTGTTAAATAACCAATTGCTGGTTTGTGCTGGTTTGTGCTCCGAATTCCAGACAGAGCATGAGAAGTGGAGTTTCAATTTTGGAGAAAATTTTCCTAAACTTGTTGAGTGTCGTTCACCCACCATTCTAGTGCATTTCCAAAATACCATCCTGATGCCTTCTTCCACCCATCCCACATGTATGATGAATAAACTCTCCTACAGATGAAGGATCGTTTGTTGGAATAATCATGGTGAAGGATTTGTCTTCCAAGATATATGGAATTAATGGTCAAAAGTTTGAGAGTATTCTGAATGTTTATAAATAAGGGAAAATAATAAAAATTAGTGATTGATATTTGTAATACAAAAGGATTTCATTTTGTAGTGGGGACAAATGAACTCTTTTTTTGTTCACCCTTGTCACTCCTCACATAAAATTGCTTTGCTGCCAGGGTGTAAACGGTTTTGGCTTTGGTGTAAATGCTTTCAATAGTTTCAATTTAAATGGTTTCATGTAAATGGTTTTAAGAAAAATTATTCTTTTTTATTTTATTTTTGTGGAATTTTTTTATTTTTTTTTATTCAAATGGATTTTTGTCTTTAGTTTATTATTGAAATAATTTGAACTTAACATTGAATTGAATTGGCTATTGTTATATATCATCTTTCAACAATTGTAAGGTTATAATTGTTTTGTCTTTTAATTTTTTATTCAAAATGTTTGAATATCTCTTAATTATTTAATGAGATTACCATAATTGTTTATTTTAACCATGAATGACTTAACTTACTACGCATATGTTAATTGATTTTAAAAAATCATGTAAATGATTTACAATCAGTTTACAATCATTTATTAAACGGTTTCACATTTTTGGTGTAAACAGTTACTACGCATATGTTAATTGATTTTAAACAATTATGTAAATGATTTACAATCAGTTTACACAGTTTAACTAAACGTTCTCAATTTGAAACTAAAACTGAATCATTTATTAAACGGTTTCACATTTTTGGTGTAAACAGTTTGGTACGGTTTCAGTTTAGCTTTGATACTCTTACTCATATGTACGTAACCATTCTGCTACACCTCATTGCTGCATTCCTCTATAACACTTTGTAGACACCTAATTTTGCCACCCTCCCCTGACAATGATGACTTTCAGAATGTAGACAAGATTTATGCTTTCTTTTGGAAGAGGATTTAGTATTTTCGAAAATAAATCGTAGCTAAACCCTAATTTAGCCTAACCCTACCTAATTCAGTCATACCATATCCGATCTATGGTACTCGAGATTTGCATGCTATATACTGATGAATTAAACCAAGTAATGTCTGATAATTTGAAAAAGGTACGAAAATAGTTGCTGAAAATGTAGATCACTTCCCCAAGAATCTTAAAATTTTTTGAGCAAAAGTGAATTCAACACCCACACATTTGGATATTGCTCGAAAAGACGATTCAGGAAATATATGGTATGCAAAAATTGGACCGCCAGATCTCTTGTAATAGCTCCTATAAGTTTGAGACCCTAAAATTGCCATTTTGCTCTTGGGTTGGCAGAGCTGCCAAAAACCCTAATTGACTAAAATGCCCATACGCTTTGTGTTCCTATAAAGCACTGTTTCCAAGGCTACAAGAGATCTGAAGAAATCCTTCTTTTGTCCCCTTTTCCCTCTCTCCTCCCCATCTAAAGATCCTTCACTTCGATTTACGTGCCAAAGCCCCAAAATTCTAAAAAAGAAATGCCAAAAAGTATAGAAAATTCCCAAAGCATGAGAGACAGACCTCCAAAATGTCTTCCTGAAGCTCCATAATCTCTAGATTTCGTTGCCTCGATTTTTATGCCCCCAAATCCCAAAATTTCAAAAAATCCTACAAAATTCCCCATCCTCTATAAAGCCTTAGGAAGCTCTTCTATAGTGTTAGAAAGTCTCAAAAAGCTCAAGATTCTTTCAAATTCCCAGAATTCTCAAAAATTCTATAGATGTGAAAGGTCAGAAGGATAAATTCTTTGAAGAAGGAAAGTGGAATGTCGAGTCCACCTCTATCTCATGAGCCGGGGGACACTCACCGAAGATCATGTCTGCAACAACAGGGGCCCTCCCCTCTGGACCTGAAACAAGGGTCAAGCTCAGGTATCATCTCTTAACTCAGTCAGGAAAATGTAGACTTAATTTGTATATGGTAGTGTAAAGAGTAGTGTAGCAATAATTTATCCATGCATGTGGTATAGGATTAATTAGAGAAAACGTTCATTCTTTAGGAAGACCGATTCAACCAAATGGAGAGGTTGCCTAACACTTTCCCATCTCCATAACCTATCACTTACCCCTTATCTCTAGACTAGACAAATCTTTTAGCTCTTTCCTTAGGGATCAGGCTCACCCTTCAGGTCCTAAGCCCTAGAACTAGGTGGGGCTCCAAACATCATGTTTCCTAATCCCCTAATATTTATGATTAATGAAACTTTTGGAAGCCCCTAAAGGAAAGAGCCTCTGTGAAATATGCCCCCATGTGTCTCCAAGTGAGGATGCAGTAGTGTAGGCTCACATATAGAAAAGGATTCGGTTTTGTACCTTCTCAAAATCGGCCATTATCCTTGCACATTTTCTAAGAGAACCCTCTACCTTCAATTTTTCACTCTCTTTTTGTCAAACCCCACCCTTTATTAGTTGCCAGACATGTGACAAGGACACTTACCGACATCCTCCAGTACTACCAAGATTTCTAAAGCTACCTTACCATCACAATCCACAACAAGAACCATTCTGAATCAGTTGTAGTGGAATAAAATAGTGGGTAAAGATGATTCTTGCACCGGAAATTCTAATAGTGATAACATTATAAAAATAATCAAGTTTATCTCAAAACTTCAGTATCAAGACATGCATTTTATATATCCACAATATGACATCCAAAAATACATCAAAATGATGATAGACAATACAACCCTTAGTTATGGCACACTGTAAGCACATACATTGCAATCACAGTCTGTGTCATGCTCTTCAACCTCTGGTGTTCACAAGTCTCCATTGTAGTCGACCATAGAATAAGATGTTTGTTGTTCACAGGCACCACAATACATGTATTATCATTTAAAAAGGAACACACACGTTGTGTGAGCTTCACTAATCCCAATGACGGATGGGATTCACACAAGAAAACACAAATAGGTCATAATACAAGTATGATGCAATTCATTTTATTATTTTCCACCAACATATAATTAAGTCGGGTTAATTCTACTGCAACACATTAGGCGGTATCCCTGGTCCTGAAATAGCCATTGGTCACCCAACAGTACAAACCTTAGTCTTGATTAGGATAATTTAAGTCTTGGAATGCACCTTCGGTAACCCAACAAACCCCTGATAACCTCATCTTGGCAGCCAAGAAACCAGAATTACCATTGTTCACGCTGTACTAGTTTTCACTTCTGACAACAATCACATCATACTATAGAAATGACATCCTAAAAAGTCTCATTGAAACTTTTACAATGGGTTATCCAACACCTCAACCATGTTAGCAAGGGGTCGTACTATAAGGTAGTTACTCTTAATTGCAATAATATGTATGCCTTCCATAATAATATAGTTTATGGCTAATACCGTACCAGATTGGCCACACCGAATCCCATGTCCAAGCCTAGTATTGGCATGTAAATAGTCAGTTAGCATGAAATACACGATACCAGAATTACCATTGACCACACTGCTTATCCAAATCCAAGCTTAGTTGTAATGTGCATACAATGCATGATGCATCGACTACATGGTGATCACAATACCAAAATTCCCTTCGGCCACACAGGATCCCACCCATTCACACGCAAAAACTATAATAGTAAAGTTTAGTATTAAAGCATATTAATCAATAATAATTAAAGCAGACATGCTACAATCAGTTAAATATGTATGTATGACATGCCAAACAATAATTTTATAATTTAAAACATGAATTAAAAGAATCAAGCCACCACTCACCTTGTCTATTGACTTGGTGAGAAAGAACCCATAATTCAACACCCAACAAGTACCCTGATAGGCCTCACTATAAGTTTGGTTCTGACCTAGGAATATGGTGTAAATTAAGTGTTAACAAAGGTGTTAAATATCCCCAAAAATATTCCCTAAAATATTCCTCTAATTGAATCGGGGATAGTTTAGTGAGACCCACCGGTAGATGTTAGCGGATCAGGTCCCACTGGTAGGTCATCCGAAAACTATTTTTGGCTCAAATCCCAATTACCTACCTACCTAAGGCCATTTCTGGTCCATAGAGATTGTAGAGGATTACTCCACCTTTCATTCAAGCCTAACGAACCGCATTTCTAATGGTGGAATCAGGAGATCCGATCGAATCTCCGTTTGAAATCCTAAATATGAAATTTTCACCAAAATCACTTATCCTAAGTTGGTTGATCTTGATCCTTGGGTTGATGGGTATGCATTGAGGCTCTACAAAACATAGGGAGGTGTGTCCATTCGAACCCCAAGTCCCGATACTTGGTTTTAGCCCCAAACCTAAATAAAAACCCAAAACCTAGCTACTTAGAATTATGAAAAATGAAGAGGGGGAGGTGGGGATGCACCACCTACCTAGATGAGCAAGTGTGGATGGCAAGACACCCAAATCCGAAGCTATTTTCATTCTTCTCCTTTCCTTCCTTTCTTTCTAGGGTAATGTAAAGTGCCACCCCCTAAAGAGTGCCACTATTATAGAGTCACCCCCTGCCGTTAGTCTCTGTTATAGAATATATCTCAAGTGCTGACATCAATTGCTTATTTTTTTCCTAAATACCAAAATCCCTTCAAAATGATGAAGTACCTATTATACCCTCGCTTAAACCCCTTAACCCCAAATCGTCTGAAATGTTTTTACTCCCAAACCTCAGTATGCATGACTTACTCTCCGTGACTGGTGTTTCCTTCTTTGTAGCTACAAACCAACGGCGAATGGTGTCACCATCGATGCCATTGCCACTAGGGATCCAGATAAGTCATGGACTATTATTGACCATCCCTTGCGCTCCTTCCTAGCTCTCTCTCTCTCTCTCTCTAGAGAGAGAGAGAGAGAGAGCGAGCGAGAGAGCGAGCGAACTCAACCAGCCCCTTGAATTGCCCAGGTCTTACAATGATGATTTGCTCAAGAATCAAAATAGAAGATTAGATTGATGATATGCTAGTGAGGCAACAGAAAATTTAAACCAAGAAAAATCAGATATTACAAGGAGAACTCAAATATTCTAACCGGGGATGTGGGGTTGGAGGAGGGAAAATCTGGTTAGGTTTTGTTTTTTTTTTTTTTTTTTTTTGGCGAAATCGAATAACTGCAATTTTAGTGTACACTTGTTTTTTTGGGTAGCTCAGAGTCTCTAAATTAACAAGATTTTTTTTGCCAAGCTCCATAGGAAAAATTGAGCTTAGTCGAGAACTCCTGTTCTTTCCATACAAATGCAACACGGTGTAATCGTCTAATGCTTCAAATTTTAGTTTGAGAAAGAATGTGGTTTTACTTTTCACAAATTAACCATTACGACAAATATGATAGAGTTTTGAGTTTGGGGGAATGGAGAATTAGGACCAGTAGCCTTACGGGAAATAGGAAAATAGAGCACAAAAAAGAAAAACCCTAAAATCGGAAAGGGACAATGAGAAAGAGGATATTATTTGAGTTCTAACCTGGATCTTTGATACCGGTATTCAAATTTTCTGAAACTGAACTTGCGAGTAAAAATTGACTGTCTGATGTTCCCTTGGATCTAGAACACCTGATGACTACACTCTGGCTCACCGTCAAATTGAAACATGAACCTCCCCTTGCATTAAAATATAGGTAGTAGGAATCAGGGATATAATTCCACCACCTCAAAGGGGGGTTTTTAATGATGTTTATATAGCATATGAACTTATGGACACTGAACTGCGTCAAATAATTCGTTCCAATCAAGCATTATCTAAGGAGAACTGTCAGGTAATATTTCAAATTATCATAGTGATGGAGTTCAGAGAGGAGCATAAGCTCTCACTGTTGGAGACTTCATAGTTGATGTGTTTTTCTATGTCATGTACCTATAAACCTATAATCCTGAAACTTGCTCTCTTAGATAGCTCTTGAAACGATTCAGTTTGGAAGAACTCTCCTATGTCTAAATTTGTGGAAGATGAAACAGAAAATGTAAACCTACAATTGCAGTCATGCTCAGCTATGATGGAGCAGTTCTCGACGACCTAGGATGGAGTAATTCTCTACGGTGACTGAGATATTCTCACAGGGATGGAGAAGGGGAGAAGGGGAAGAAGGGCTTTCCTCAAACCTACAATAAAGGTGAGGGGTAATTATGCGTTAATGTAAAATGGGATAGAGATATGCATTTTACTCAAAAGGGTTAAATCGTCATTTCAAAGCGTCACTTAACAAAGATTGACGGCAAGGGCTGTGAATGCAATTTGGTATTAAACAAGGGGTGTCTCTACAATAGTGGCATTCTTTAGGGGGTGGCACTATAAATTACCCTTCTTTCTATCCCTCCCATGCTTTTGGTTGTTAAAGCTCATTACTCTATATATAGGCTAAGGCAATTAAGGCCTGTTTGCTTTGGCCTGGACAAATATCTAAGCTCATTAATCTTCTTGCTAGACCACGTGGACCCATCATCTTAACTCAAGTCATAAAGATCCATCTACATGTATAGGAGGGTAGCTCATATCAAAGTGTAACATCAGTGCTCTAATTTGGTCTAATTTAAAGTTTTATTAATAGGTGATGCATCAGAGAGTGTTGGCACCGATGACTTGTGGATAGCTATGGTCTACAATTTGGAGCGATGAAATGACCCCTTGTGCAAGTGTAGACAGTGTTGAGACAACTAGAAGAGTTTTAGACCTCCGAAGCATTGGTAATAACTAACCTAATATTGTTGCTTTACCCTACTTAAACATGATGGTTGTACCATATTTATGTGCACAACCCTTATGGAAACCCCCTCCCAAATGGGCAAGGCACTAAAGAAATCAAGTCAAAACAAGTGCAACAAGGTCTACAGTTTGTTCAACCTACCTATGGATGATGATCTACTTGTTAGACCTACCAGTGGATTTGTATTGTCCAAATTGGATTTTTTGTTGTGGGACTTGACTTATTGCAATTGTATTTTCCTATATATTTCCCCATTAATGGAGCACCATTACTCCTCAGATGCAAGAGAATTTTATAGTCAAGAGGAATCTGATGGAGAACCAAGTGAGGGGGAAATCAGTGAAGAAGAGGATGATGACGATGAGTTAGAATGCCAAAATGAGGATAAGAATGATGGAGATAACTCTGAGTCTCAAGAGGATGATGAGTATCCAGACTGGGATGACTACCAAGGGCCTTGGTACAATGATAATGATGATGAGTTAGAATATTACTCACCAGATCACTAGACATGTTTCTCAGTCTATACTATCGGTGGTGACGATCTAATAGTTGATCCGACAAGTGGCATTCACCCTTCCCTCTACATGGGAGGAGATGATTCTACATCAGATTTAGAAAATGATGAAGAATCTAGAGAGCCGATGCAAGTCTATATAGACGAACATAACTCTGCACTAGAAACAGAGGAAAAGCTGTGTGAAGTGTATTCCAACACACTAAGGATGCAAGAAAGGGTAGAAGAAATTGACAATATGTTGGGTGAAGTAACTATTGGTGATTATTACTACTTTGAGCAGCTGAATGATCTGAAGGAAAAAGGGCCAGATGATAAGTTCACAGAGGCAGTAGACGCTGCATTCCAACAGCTTTCTAATATAGTCAAAAGGTTGTGAGTCAGGGCTGTGGATATTTGTGGAGGACCTCGACTTCCCACCCCAAGCAAGGTGGGAGAATCAAAAGAAGAGGATGATCCCATGGTAAGGATAATCACCATAACAAATAGCAATGATAAAGATTGTTATCCCACAGAGATTATTGTAAAGAAACCTATCAATGTGATGGAAATTAGAAGTGGAAGAGACTATAAGGGCAAGGCTCTATCAGTGGAACAGTCAAGGACTGGTGGGGCCAGAACCAGCAACTTGAAGAAAGAACTAGAGAACCCAGTCTTGGCTCAACTCAAGAAGTCCTAGGCTAATATCTCAATCTGGGGACTATTGAAGGCCTCCCCCACACACCGTGAAGCAGTTTTGAAGTCCCTCACTAATGTATAGGTGCCGATTGAGATACATCCGACACATCTTGCTCATATAGTAGGGGCAACATATACGGTGCAATCCTTGGCATTCTCAGATTCAGAGCTTCCCAAAGGGGTCCAGCACATTCAAGCTCTCCACATCATAGTAGAATGTCTTGACAAGGTGGTTCCCCATGTTTTTGTTGACAACGGGTCTGCTTTGAATGTGCTACCTTTGAAGTCGGCAAAGAGTATTAGCATCAACCTGAAAGAAATGAGGCCGACTACCAAAAACATATGGGCATATGACAATACTAAGAGGAAGATCCTTGGCATCCTTACCCTTACCATAAAGATTGGCCCAGTGAAGTTTGATATTGACTTCTAATTCATCGATATACCAGCAACTTTTAACATGCTATTGAGAAGGCTTTGGTTGCATCATGCGAAGGCAGTGTCCTCTAGTCTCCATAAAAAAATGAAGTTCATTCATGAAGGAAAGGTGATTACGGTAGCCGGGGATCCCGAAGTGGTTAACACCTTGGCCAATATTGAAAATGGAGAAAAACAAGACAAGGAAGTTCAACTAAGTGGTTTTGAATTAGATGCAACTTGTGCAGCTATTGCTAAAGAAGTTCCAAAGGAGGAAATCCCAAATAACTATGAAGCCATCTAAAGTCCGCTAGTGAATCAGATGATGAAGAATATATAATATTTTCCTGGCATGGGGCTAGGGAAATATCATCAAGGAGTTCTAAAGCAGCCTAGTTTGGCAATGAACAAAGGAAAGAATGGTCTTGGGTACACTCCTCTGACCACCAAGGGACAGAAAGTGCTAAGGATGACTGGGAAGATCTCTGTCTCTTACTACCCTACTCTCAATGGGTATTTGTAAAAGAAGGGGAGGATTTCCCTTTGTGTAAAAAGTGGAGTCATGGTTTGATGAAACCGCTGCAAAGAGGCAACCCGGATTTGAAGTATTTTTCCAACACGAGTTCGACAGGGTGACTCATGAAGTGGAACAATAGCAAACGCTAGTCAAAGAAAGTGATCAAGATAGTTGCATCACTGGGATTGTATAAATTGCACTGATTGAGATTGGGTCTTCCTCTAGTGACCCTACAACATTGATCCGATCAAAGGAGGCACCAAGTCCTCGAGTCCTCCTGAAAAGAGAATGGGAAAAGAAGATAAGGCTTACCTGGAGTCTACTGCTTTCCATTGATTTGAAAAGTTACATTTGCTCCCTCCTACAAGAACCAAGAGCCCGAGAGCTACATGAGCTCAAGCCTCGTCCTTTTAGAAGAAGAAGTGTGTATGCAAAGCAAAGAAGAGCACAAAGAATGATGGTTTGCATGTATTATTCCTAAATCAACTGCAATGGGAAGCTCCATGAAGGTGGTCAAAGATGTGACCAAGGCACTGGGATGACATCCATCAATAGGCTTGAAAAGATGGAATTTATAGAAAAAGGATTGAGCAGTCTCCCCCAATCTTCACCCCTAAAAAAGTTTAGTTTCTGAGAGCACGAGGTTGATCAGTTAGTATTTGTGAAGAAGTAAGCATCCATCCAGAAGAACCATTGTGCCACTAAAGAAATAGTAGCAACTTTCTTAGAAGGAGAAGAAGGCCCTTTGCCACACCTCCTCATCCATCAAGCCACCAAACTGCTCCTGAACTAGACAATAATTGGGGAAAACTTCAAGTTTGCTCATGCTATTGAGTCAACCAGCCTGAATACTCCTGGCGAAAGCATCAAGCCAGTTATCAAGTTTGTAGCTGATTTTGTTGTTTATGATTTCATATTGGCCTCCCCTCTCGAGGAGAGTCCAGAGGCCTTGTATGTCAAGTCTGCTACTCTTCTTTCATGAATGAAATTTTTGATTCCGAGTATGACTTGCCTCTTTTTTCTAATGATGATCTTAATAAATATCAAGAGAATGCAAACCAAAGAAATCCCAACACATCCGTGAGGATACTCGTGTTATTAATCTAGGAACCAACCAATGCCTTCAAGAGGTAAAAATTGGCACTACCCTTGATGACGAAGAAGCAGAACAGATGATTAGTCTTCTAAAGGAATTCGCCGAGGTCTTTGCTTGGTCTTATGAGGATATGCCTGGTATTGACCCCAATATCATGTAGCATCGATTGTCGACTTACCTTGGGGTAAAACTGGTAAAGCAGAAGCTCCAAAGAATGCATCTAGAATGGAGTGAAAAGATCAAAGAAAAGGTTATGAAGCAGTGGAATGCAAGGTTTCTATAAGTGGTAAAATACCCCCAATGGTTAGCCAACATTATACTAGTATTGAAGAAAGATGGCAAGGTATGAATGTGCATGGACTTCCTAGATCTTAACAAAGTGAGTCCTAAAGATGACTTCCCATTACCTCACATTGATGTATTGGTGGATAACATGGCGGGGCATGCTTTGTTATCATTTATGTATGGATTCTCGGGATATAATCAAATAAGCATGCACCCAGAGGATCATGAGAAGACAACCTTCACCACTCCATGGGGAACCTATTGTAATAAGGTGATACCTTTTGGATTGAAGAACGATGGGCAACTTATCAGAGAGTAGCTACGGCCATATTACATGACATGATGAACAAAGACATGGAATTCTATGTGAATGACATGATAGTGAAGTCAAAAGACCGGCAGGGGCATATTCCAGCGCTAAGGCGATTCTTTAAAAGAATCAAGAAGTATCAGCTAAATTTGAATCCTCAAAAGTGTGTATTCGGGGCAACAACAGGAAATTTATTAGGTTTCTTGGTGAGTGAAAGAGGCATTGAAGTCGACCCTATCAAGATTAAGGCAATTCAGGAAACGCCCACACCCCAAACTGAGAAGCAAATACGAGGATTTTTGAGTCACATCCAGTATATTAGTAGATTCATAGCTCAGTTAATTACCATCTGTGAGCCATTTTCAAGCTGCTGAAGAAAGATCAGCCCACAAAATGGAATGACCAATGCTAACAAGCTTTTAACAAAATCACAGGATACCTTATGATCCCACCAGTATTGACACCGTCGGTGGAAGGTGAACCACTTCTCTTGTACTTATCTGTGGGAGAATATTCTATGGGCTATTTGCTAGCATAAAAATAGACGAAAGAAGGGGCAGAGCATGCCATATACTACCTTAGTAAGAAATTCCTAGAATATGAGACATGGTACACATCTTTGGAAAGAACTTGCACCGCATTGATTTGGGCAATGAAAAGGTTGTGACACTATATGGTTTCCTATCTGGTGCATTTGATCTCAAGGATGGATCTCATCAAATACCTCTTCGAGAAACCATCCCTAACAGGAAGGATGGTCCGTTGGTTGCTTTTGCTATTAGAGTTTGACATCACCTACGTTACTCAGAAATCTTTCAAGGGGCAGGCCATATCCGATCAATTGGCTGCCCACCCCACAAAAGATGGAAGATCCTTGGATGATGCCTTTCTTAATGAAGGAATCATAGCAGTAGAGGAAGAAGACACAGTTAATGAATGGTAGTTATTCTTTGATGGAGCAGCCAATCAGAAGGGATGTGGTGCGAGAATATTGCTTTTCACTCTTGATGGTCTTTATTTACCTTTATCATTTTGCCTCGATTTTCCCTATACCAACAATATTGCCAAATATGAAGCTTGTGCTTTGGGGCTCAAAACTGCTTTGACTATTGGAGTGAAAAGGATCAAGGTCTACGACAATTCATCCATCGTTATTTATCAGACGCAAGGAAAATAGAAGACTAGAGATGAAAAGTTGAAGCCATATTAAAAACATCTGGAAGAAGTGATTGGACACTTGGAGAAGATCTCATTCGAATACTTCCAAAGAGATAACAATAGGTTTGCTGATGCCCTTGCAACCTTGGCTTCCATAGTAGAATGTAACCCTATGGCTAGGGTTTGACCATTCTTGGTGGAACAAAGAAGCACCCTATTTATGAGAATTCGATGTACTCTCTCACTGTGGATGGTCAGTCTTGGTTCGCTCACATAGTGGATTTCATCAAGGAAAGGAAGTACCCAGTTGAAGTAACTGACAGAGAGAAGAAATTTCTAAGGAGATATGCCACTCAATTTATCCTTCAGGAAGATTTGTTGTACAAAAGATCCTATGATAGAATACAGCTGTTGTGTGTTGAGGAGCAAGCGATAATTATCATGGAGGAAATTCATTAAGGTCTTTGTGGACCCCACATAAATGCTAAGACGTTATATAAGAATATCCTCAAACTGGGATATTACTGGAACACAATAGAAGTGGATTGTGTGGACTTTATCAAGAAATGCCACAAGTGTCAGATATTTGCTAACATTATACATATCTTGCCAATAGATTGCATTCGTTCAATTCACCTTGGCCCTTCTACACTTAGAGCATCGATATCATTGGAAAGATCAACCCCAAAGCATCTAATGGTCACGAGTTCATCTTGGTAGCCAGTGATTATTTCACCATGTGGGTACAAGCTCAGTCGTATGTGGTCCTCACATCTGCTAAGGTAGCCAAATTCATCCAAGAAAATATCATTCCCCGATATGGAGTACCTCAAGAATTGATATTAGATCAGGGATCCCATTTCTAGGGCAAGACCGACAAAATCTGTATGAAGTTCAATATCAGAAGGCATCGCTCTTCCACTTACAGGCCATAGACCAATGGGACAATAGAAGTAACCAACAAAAACATCAAAATCATCCTACGAAAAATGGCGGAAACAAACAAGGATTAGGCTGATAAGTTACCCCTTGCCTTGTGGGCATACCAAACTTATGTATGATCCTCGACAGGGGCAACCCCTTTCTCTCTGGTATATGGGGTTGAGGCGGTTCTACCTGTGGAAATTCTGGTACCATCCTTAAGGGTGCTTCTTGATAGTCAGCTACCTGAAGGAGAATAGGTGAAGGCTAGACATGACGAGCTTAATTTTCTTGATGAAAGGCGTATGAAAGCCATGGATAATCTAAAGAAATATCAACTGAGAATGGCCAGGGCCTTCAACAAAAATGTGAAGCCTCACCACATAGAGGAGGGTGAACTTGTTCTTTGAGAACAAAGAGCCCCAATTCATGATCTAAGAGGGAAATTCAGGCCCAATTGGAGTGGTCCATTCACTGTTAAGGAGATTCTACTAGGCAAAGTTGTGAAACTCATATACCACAATGGCTAAGAAATACCCAGACTGGTCAACATGGATCAACTCAAGAAATATTATGTCTGAAAGGGTAAATAGCCTGAACTACGTCAGACATGATTCCTTTCGAGGGATACGTAGGCAACTTGACATGTGCAAGTGTGGTATCAATCATCTAAAGGCAATAAATTGGTTTTTCGATTAATAATCAAAGTATCTTAAAAGATCATCATAGTTTGTGTCCCTCAAGAATCGCCATTTGGCATGCAAGGCCATTAGGTATTTGTTATTCCCCTATTGGCCTGTCAATTCTTATCCAGGATTCTATCCCCCAAGAATAGCCATTTGGCATACAAATCCATCAGGTATCTATCATTCACCTATGGTCCGTCAAACCCTTATCCCAGATTCCATCCCCTAAAAAAAATCACCACCTGGCACCAGTTTATGAAAACTAGTTTATTCCTCATCCTTGATCAGTAAAAAAAAAAAGAGCTTGATGCAACAATGGTATAGGTTGTTTGAGTCATTAGCTAATGAGTAATGCTTTGATAAATCATCATATCTTTTTTTTTTTGTGATGGTTTCAGCAAAAGTCATGAGCTCGTTGGATGAGATGTTGAGGAAATGGACCTTGGTCATGAACATGAGGGCACCAGGATTGCTGGAATCCATGAATGTGTCATTTCTCGGACAGATTAGGTGTGTAAAATTACATCACCAATTACTCCGGTAGGTGCCCCAGCACTGGGATGCCAACTTGCATGTATTTCAGTTTGGATTAGTAGAAATCTACCCAACTCTCGAAGAATTTTGGGTTCTTATGTTATCTCCACCCAAATGCAGGTTGTTCCAATCATCTTTGAAGAAAGATTATTCAGAGCAAATTTAGGACTTCTTCGGATGGAAAGGAGAGGAAGTGAAGCAATTTGTCAGGTATGGGAAGATTGACATTCTGAAGGTGGCCCAGATCTTTGTCCAATATCTACTAATGGGAGGAATCCATCAACAGAGATCACATGATGCTTATTTAATTTGCATTATAGCTCTCTACTTCTCCAAACTCCCAGGCGTCGTGCACCGCTCGTCCTGATTGAGGGGGTAAAGCAGTTGAAGAAAGGAGGTGACATCATCCCTACAGTTCTTGCAGAAACATTCAAGGGATTCGATGGCATAAGCCATGGCCATAGATTCAAACTAGATCATTATCAGGGAGTGCTGATATTTTTTAGATTTGGATCCTTGAGAAACTGAAGTTAACCAAGTCAGTAAAAGGAGGCCCACTCGGAGCCCTTTGCTACCAGGATAAGAGAAAGGTTTCAGAATTCAACCTTATCACTGATTGGGAAAAGTACCTGTAAGAAAGGACTGTGCGAGATATTGCATGAGGATGCCAAGGTGGGCCACAAGAAGATTTTATGATGAAGACCCTGGCTATAATTACGTTAGGTTGATGGGATTGACTCACACATCATTTTATTTGCCCACGTACATCGGCCAACAATATGGGCTCGAGGTGATGGACCCAAGAGAGTTAGTGAGCTTTCACCCACCTCAAGAGTTGTCTCCCCACCTTGTTACTTACCTATCCTATCTATGGTAGGAAAATTGTTCTCCTTTCCATGTAATTCACTTGGTAATGGAATGAAGAAGTATTTGGATTTTCATGTTATCCCGATTATTTTAATTATGACTTGAGTTATGGAATTGATTATGCTTAAAACATTGCAAACCACATACAAAAATAAAAAGAAAAGTTTCTCTTTGTGTCAAAGATAGACTTTCATTCATAAGATGCCAAAGTAAAAAGGGGAGGGGAAAAGAAAAAGAAAAAATATACATGTGTTTACAATTGCAGGAACTACAGGAACAGGTCTCTAAGAAGTAAAGTCATTATCTGAACCATACTCTGAATCACCCCCATGGAGTACCAGGGAACTCGCGGATGCTAGTCTAGTCTACTCCAGCCTCTATGTCATATCCTCAATCAGTGCATCCTACTGGGCAATCTCCTGCTGGTAAGAGCTGACTTGGCTCTCCAAGGTGAAAATCCTTCATCCTAAGGAATATGGGAGAGTATCAAGAAGAAGGGCAAAAAAGAAAAAGAAAAAAAAGTGAAAGGGTAGAAAATACCTTGGTGACTATCACCTCACATAAGCCATAATGCATCCTCCTAATCTTAGAATAGACCTCTGGAGACACCTGAGAAAGAGCATATCAGCCAAAGGGAGTCAAAAGTCAATTGAAGGATGATCAGATACTCACATAGTTATAAGGAATGGGCATCCCAAAGGAAGAATTTACATCTGTGCTCCACTCCAGAAGAGGAGGAAGGCTGGGGTTGGCCGCGTTGGGATAGCACAAAGCAAGAAAGCCACTGAAGGGGATGTTGGCTACTCTGAGAGACCCACTAGCACTAGTAGAGGGTCCAGCTTGTGAAGGATCAATAGCACTGATGTGCGACTAAATAGTAAAAGGGTCTACGAGTCGTGTTCTCCCTTGAATGAACATCAGTCAAAATCGAAACGAAAAGAAGTTGAAGCATGAAGGAAATACTCAAGAAAGGGCAACATACCCCTGGACCGTCAAAACCAAGAGGGGTGCACGCTATTTTTGCCTCCAGGAAGGCTCTATATTCTCTATCCCAGTCGAGAAATGATTTATTCCATACTCCATTCGCCAAACTCTCAATCTCATCCGCAGGGATGATCTTTGGGCAAATCATGTTAGGTGGAGGAAGATAGGAAGAGAGACGTGACTCGATGTCAGACCACTGGGATATGACACTCTCTCCTAGGTACTAGACATGGTCCCATATGCCTCGGAATAGGACCTGTTCTTAGATAAGTATCTAGTTAAGACCACTTTGTCAGAGTCTGAAAATATGAGAGACTGGAATGGCCTCCAAATGACCTGCAAATCCAAGGAAACGTAAGTGCAGCATAGGACAAAAGGAATTTTAGTGTCAAATGTGGCATACCTCAGTAAGACCGTTCAGAAGAGAACAAGTGGTAGTCCTGGGAGGATGGCGTCGACCCCTAAGCACCTGACTGTCTCCCCACCTTGTAGCTATGGGGAAGGAAAATACCCAAGGATCCCTCAGTCTGGGAGCTGCAATCTCCAGGTGCTCAAAGCACCAAGGCTGTTTTAAAAGATCAAAGTAAGGAAGTGCAATCCAAATGAATGGAAGGAAATAGGTACAAGGATGAAAATTACCTGGAGGATGTAACCTCTCCCTTGAGACCTCGGTCTCCATATGACAATAGGTTTAGGTTCAGCAAGAGGTATGCATAGGCAGCCCCACCCCAGTCCCAAGAATCTACCTCCTAAAGATCCCAGAAGAAGAACACCAGGCGAGTGTCTACTCCCCCTCGGAGGTCACTAAAATGACACTGACCCACAACAAACAACAGGAAAGAAAGGGTCATCTATGCCATGTTATCGGGGTTTACCCACAGGCCAGTTCTCCACCATCATGCATTGATATCCCCAAGATGGATATGTGTCTAATCAGCCACAATGGTAAGACCTGTCAGGTCCACAAATTCCCTGGCTATCAGAGTCTTGGGAAGGGTTATGGGTCTACCCCCAAATGGAACGCCCATCAAGGAGTAGAAGCACATAGGCGTGATGGTAATCTTGCCAACAAGAAGATGAAATGAGTGAGTACTCAACCACCACCGCCTCATTAGGGCCCCTAATAGTCCGAATTGAACTTTTGGGTCTCTACAAGGGCTAACCGACATAGGCATGATGAATCAACCATCTCCTTCACTCTATGAGGAAGTATCCTGTACCATGTTCGGATGGCCATACAGGGCCAAGGTAGGTGGTTTCGTCCCCTCATTCTAATGGAAATAAAGAGAATACAACAAAAAAATGACATAAAAATAAAAAGATAACAAAAAAAAGAACAAAATAAAAATAAAAGATGAGAAAAAATAAATGAGCAAATGGTACAGGATGATGATTGACTAAGAAAACTCAGAAACATTTCCCACCTAGCTGAAAACCCTGGAAACCCCCACGCAGGAGAGAAGAAGATCCAAATTTGACTTTTTATATACGAAGGAATCTGGTCAAGATAACCATACAGATGGATTGTGCTCAGAAATACGATTTTGATGATATATGGCACATCAAAATTGAGTTGTCGGACCTCCCATAATCATCTCCAGAAAATTACATTTTCCCTTGCGTATGCTGTGCACACTGGCAAGCCTGTTGGAAACCTGAAAAAATTCCCTACCTACTCAAATCCCAAATTTATCCCCTACCTGAAAACCCTAGGGAGAGAAGAGGGACCAAATTTGACTTTTTATATATGAAGCAATTTGATCAAGATGACGATACGGATGGATAGTGCTCAGAAATACGATTTCGACGATATATGGTACATCAAAATCGGACTGTCGGATTTCCCATAATCATCACCAAAAAATTCCATGATCGTGTGTGCACTGGCTAGTAGGCCAGCCCGCACGCGTTGACTGTTGCCTAGCCCACATGCATATGACCTTACTGGCTACCACCTGTGCACCCACTGGCTGCTTCCAACACCCCCGCTAGCTGCTGCCTGTGCGCCACTGGTTGTTGCCATCACCCCTGCTGGCTGCTGCCATCGCCCCCGTTGGCTGCTACCATTGCCCCCGTTGGCTGCTGTCATCGCCCCTACTGGCTTGTTGTTTGGGTGCCCACCAGTTACTGCTGGTGCCCCCGTTGACTATTCCCAGCACTGATGCCACTGCCCTGCACACCCATGCCACTACCCGCACACCCTTGTGCCTAGCCTATACCCAATTGTGCACATTGCTCGCACACCTTGTGCACATTGCCTGCCATCCCATGTGGTCGTGCCGGCCATGCCTCATGCACTTCAACCCAACTTTGTGTGCCGCCATCAATGGCCGAGATTGGTGTTCCACTGGCCCAGTGGGTGATGTGAATCTCTTCACCCACTTTAGTCCAAAAACCCACTTTTCGCTAAAAACTCTCTCCTCCCATTAGTCCACAAAACCTTTTTTTGCCCATTGGTTAAAAACCATTTTTTCCCACTTTAGTCCAAGAACCCCCTTTTGCCAATTGGTTAAAACCCCTTTTTACCCACTTTAGTCAAAAAACCCCCTTTTCGCCCATTGGTTAAAAATTCTCTCTCCTCCCCATTGGCCCGGAAATCCTATAAATACCTCCCTCCTTTGGATTTTACACAACAAAACAACCCCACAACTCCCCCTTTAGGAAGTGAAGCTCTATCCTCTCTCCTCATCCCCTCCCCCTTTGCTTTTCTTTGGGTCTTCGTAGCGATCTTTGTCAAGATTAGAAATCTTGTTCAAATCTTCGAAGTGTTCTTTGGGACTTTGAAGATCTTCAATCCAAGTTCTTAGTCCAATCTGGTTTTTACTAGAAAGAGTATGTTCTTAGCATCCTCCCTTTGAGTGTTCTTGATCTTTACCAGAAGTAGAAATCCCTCCCTCCTTGAGGTTCTTCGGGTTTAACGAAGAGATCTTTGTCAAGATCTGAAGTTCTGTTCGGATCTTCAAAGTGTTCTTTGAGGCTTTGGGGATCTTTAATCCATTTCCAAAAATAGCAATTCCCAGCGGAAGCTCTGTCCGAGTACCCTTGGAATCTTTTCAGAAATAGCCATTCTCAACAAAAGCTCTACAGGAGTGCCACCTCAGCCTAGCCCTCCCCTGGCCATTCCCAGTGGAAGCTCTACTGGAGTGCCATCTCAGCCTAGCCCTCCCATAGCCTATCCCAAGCGGAAGCTCTACCAGAGTGCCACCTCATCCTAAGCCCAAAAATAGCCTTCCCTAGCCGAAGCTTTGTCCGAACCCAAATCCGAAAGTAACCGTTCCTTTGTGTGATAACTTAGCCATCCATGCAGAATAGTAATAATTGTGGAAAATGTTCATTCTTAAGCATCTAGTAGGAAGACCGGTTGAACCCGGTAGATTAGGTGCCTAACACCTTCCCAATTCTACAACCTGAAACTTACCTATAATCTCGGGACCAGACCAACTTTCGGGCCCTTTACTCTAGAATGGGGCCCACCCCCAGGTCATAGGCCCATAATCCTAGGTGGCGACTCCAAACCCTTTTGTATGATCCCAATCCCGATCCTTATATTGGACCATCATCAAACCCCTATCTAGAATGATGAACTTTACACTCTTGTGAAATCGACCTCCACGTATCTCTGAGCGACGATACGATGGTGCGGGGCCCCGAAGAAAAGCACACATGACACACGCCTCCCTCATAAAAGAGAAAGAGAGGAGAGAGGATGGAATCAATATAGTCCTTTTCCCCCCAGGGGAAAGTGAGACATCTTATCATCTCCGACCGCTACCCTCATAGTAATCTGTAAGAAAGAATTCAGTTCTGTCAAAATTTCAAAAGTCTTAATGGGACTTTATGGAAGTAGCCCATCACTAGCGGAAGCTCTGCCGAATCAATACCACAGTCAAAATCTGAGAGTAACCGTTCCTACTCAGAATCCTATCAAAACATCACGCGAGAAAAGGAAGTTGGAGGTCAAGACCATCTTCCCATGAGCCAAGAGAATCCAAAAGAAAGTCCGTGCCAGTGCTAATCGGGGGTCCACCCCTCTTGACCCAAAACAGGGGTCAAGCTCAGGTATAATTTCTCAACATAGTTTGCACAATGTAGACTTTATATTAACTTTGTTTTAGTATACATAGTTATTTAAATTCAGTCAATGTATATATGTGTGAAAACTTAGCCATGCATGTATGTGGAATAGGAATAATTATGAAAAATATTCACTCTGAAGCATCTAGTAGGAAGACCGGTTGAACTGGGTAGATTGGGTGCCTAACACCTTCCCAACTCTACAACCTAACACTTATCTTAAATCTTTGGACCAAACCAATTCTCGGGCCCTTTTTTCAAAAATTGGGCCCATGGTCGGGTCCTAGGCCTACAATCCTAGGTGGTGACTCCAAACCCTTTTGTATGATCCTAATCCCCGTATTGGACCATCATCAAAGGTATGGCCAATTGAAAACCCAAATTGGGTCTGTATGAAGTTTAAATCATTCTTTATTGACTTCCTCAATAGGACAGAATGATGAGAAGGAGAAGAAAACCCAAATTGAAACTTGGAAGTCCACAAAGCAAGCTGGTAGAATCAAATTCTACAGAATAAAGGGAACCGGTGAGTCATGATCGACTAGTCAGTTGTTACCCAGATAACCCACCGATTAGGGTTCCAAAAGCTAGACAGGCTATGTAATAGGTCAGCAACCATTTGGATTTATTGGATATATATATATATATATATATATGTTGGTTTTAAAACAAGTATTTAAAACAATTAAAGATACAAAATAGCTTTAAATATTTGTTTAAATACAAAATAATTTTCACAAGTTTTATACCTCATCGTTTACTTATCAATTCAGTTTTGGAGACATTTTATTCTCTTCTTTAAAGCTCATTATCTCTTCAGTTGCTAAAGAGTTATGTAGTCTCAGTTTCTCTTTAGCTTTAAAGTCTCCTTACAATAAAGTATCTTCTTAATTCATCTTCTTAAATTCCCTTAATTCTTTCTCTCAAATGTTTTATAAATAAGGGGAACTTTAGCATTTGCAAAAACATGAACAAGTCACTTGAGGAATTCAAGTGTGTGTTGTCAAGCTTTCTCTTTTCTTAAGTTTTGTTGGATTTATATGTCCATTTTTTGAGTGTTTTGTTTTTAGTTTGAGCACAACCCTATAGCATTCAAAGGGGCCCAGTAGGCGAGTGCACGATCACTGGAGGAGCCATTGGGTTGTTTTATCTTAGAGGCAGATTTGCATTATTCCCAATTGCACCATAGGGGGCATCTACAGTCTTAAGGACAGTGTCAAGTGACATGACTCAACCCATCAATTTTCTAACAATTTCTATTACAGGTCTATGATAATTCCATGTAGGTGATTATTGAAAGTTCTCATATACAAAGGTAACACTTAGGTTTGCTCTCTCAATATTCTAACACATAATTTCCCTACAATATATATATATATATATATATATATGGAAAATAAGACCTATGGTAGTAGGGTGCAATGCTTGGAATTGAATATGGCCATGAGGACCGCAGGTATGGGTGCAATCCATCTACCCAGATGAGAATCTGTCAGTGATTCTCTATACCCAATTCTATAGGAAGTTTGAGGAATAAGGAATCAATATGTACATGGGAAAGAATAGACAAAAACCTCTACAGATTGGGAATGAGAACGCCATACTTAAAACAAGTGGGTAGATGTAGGATTTTGTTATATATCTAATGATTCAAATATCTTTTGAATTAGGGAACATAAGTGACAGTGTGAAAATTTTCTTGAACCTAAGAAGTGAACCTACCAGAATTGAATACAAAGTTGAGTGGTTGCCCTGATTTGTTTTATGGAGTGTTTATTAAATTATGCTATTGCCTGTACCTCATGCATTTGATGGGTGCATATAGTCATTATTATTATTGTCAGTACTAATTTGTGGACAAGTTAATGGAACAGGTAAGACAGGTAAGATGGGACACTGATGAGTGCTCAATAATTATTGTGCTAATGTGAATGATGGATGATGATTGTAAATCATGTAATTATAGGTTAGATTATCACCACCTGGGTGCTACAACCCCTTGTCAGTAGGGGGATAAGTACTGACTAATCCTGACCCGTGGCTGCCTGATCAGCAGTATACTTCCATGGTATGACGTATTATGCCCATATATAAATATTAGCAGGGTGCGACGTATTGTACACTTGATTGCCCAGGGTTAATAACCTAGGGTTTAGCCGGGGACCAGGTTCTTTTCGGGACTGGCTGACTCCTACCTGCAATGAGCTTGTATTCCTGAAGCCCAACGTACAGGGTAGGGAATACCACCTACGATGCGTAGTACTATACTACTAGTATTTAGACTCAGTAATGGAGTAGGAAGTAGTGTAATATTAAATTAATCCGTGCATCATGTAAGGTGTAGAGCATGTATTGCATCATTTGTATTGTATATGCTTGCTTGCCCTCATCCCCTCACCCATTTGATTTGTATTGATTCAGATCAATCTGAAATAATCGAATGTAATTTCTTACTTTTACGTCTCGAATTCCTG
>NW_024870495.1:307709-312014 GCF_013358625.1 Macadamia integrifolia
CCGTTCACAGATGATTCAAGGAATTCTGGGATAACTTCTTCGGATTTGTAAAAGGAGTAGTATAGATCGCCCATTTTTAACGCATGACGTGCTCACCCCTCTTATTTACTTTTCTAGATGATGAGACCAGTGTTTTGCAGTCTTCTTGCTTTACTTATGAGACAGTGGTATTGGATCACTTGGCCCATTTTTCAGAGGATGAAGCCAACCATGGACCTGACTGTGGATGTGATGACTATGCCTATGGAGACCAGTACTCTTAAGGAGTATCTGACATTTCTTTTTGTGTTTATACTTCTGCTGGAGAGCACTTTGATGTATATAGTTACTTTTGAGATGTTGTGATTTTGTGTAAATATTCTTTTGGAAATGTATATATAACTTTATCTGAATAACTATAATATAATGTGCCACTTAGTGACATTGAAAAATGATGTAATATATCTCTGATGGACTATTTATATCATTAAGAACCCTAATTTATAGTTGTGTGTTGTGGTGTTATGAGCTTTCTTAAGTCTAGTCTTGGGAAAATAGGCTGATGAATATAGTGAGGTGTCCAGTGCTGCATATCTTAGCCTAACTGATGGTAGGGTGTGACAGCTAATCAATGAGAGAATCATAATAAACACAACATGTAGGAAACAAGCACGAAGAGTAGTTCTCACAGACAACCAGAGCTCCCTCTCATCATTCAAAATAAAACACTCCAAGCCCATAGCTTTTTTTTCTAGAAGAAATAACATTTGGGAACAGAAGGAAGCCTCACATGCATGTTTAAAGAGTGAGAAGAGGGCCCACTAAAACCATGGTTAGGCGAAGAACCAGGGATCAATGAGTGCTTCCTCTATATTTCTATCCACCATAGAGATCCAAAAGTTGAAGGGATGTAAGGAGGCTCTAAATTATCTAGAATTCTTCATCTTTCAAATCTCCCAAGCAATAATAGCATGCGAAGTAAAAAAAAATAATAATAATAATTTGTTCCTTTTTTCATCCAAAAACTTTACTCCATATATAGTCATTGAAGGGTTAGAAGAGGATTCATAATCACACAAGAGACAACTAAACTCGCTGAGCTAAAAAATGTTACAACTTCTTAATTCACCATTTTTTTGTTAGAAAATAAAATTTTATTCCAGAAAGAAAGATGAGTGCTAAAGATATTTTGCTTTGAGCTAACTGGCGAGCGAAAGATATTTGACATTGTTTGATTATATTAAAGTTGACAAACTCCTCAGATAAATACTTCAAGTCCAATAAAGAGGTGAATTCTCATGGCTAACATCCCTAATATCCAAGAAAAAGATTAGTTATCTCTTCACAATTACCAGGTTGTGACATATGTGAACCGTAATTGCCACACCTGTAGAACTCTCGTGAGAAATCTTTTGATTTCTGACTCTTGAACACTCCCTGCAAAGCTAGAGTTAAGAGATGCACAACAATATGATCCACAGATGTAAAGCAATACTGCCCAATCAACCTTGGAATTTTCTTTCACAAAGCTTTCATCAGTAATAATAGTGCCTGTTGTGCTTGTAGGAAAACCCAGGGTATCTGACCAGTGTAAGCGTGAATCAAGGTGATGACTATTACCAAAAAATAAAGAAACAAGGTGATGACCAGTGTATGCATGTTGAGTCTTGGATCCATTTGTTGGTAGTGGTCAAGTCGTTATTCATCACTTTGATGACAAGAAGTTAACGAAATTAAAAATTAATATATGAACAAAAGGCATAAAAGTCTATTTATCCATAAAATTTGGAATACGGATTTTAAACTAAAAATCCATAATGAAATCAGTCTACCGCTTCTTATACGAATCAAATTCAAATCAATAAACATCGATCCCACACTAAAACCGGTCACTCCAGAGCAACCAAAGTGAGATCAGTTGTGATCGATTCAGATTCTATTGGATCGATCCAATTCTAATTTACGAAACTGTGATTTGAGCCATTCCACTTTCTTTGCGTGGTAAAATTTCTGTATGAAAAAGCGTGAGATACAAAGGGTCGTTTTTTAAAGTTAGGAAAGGTCCAGTAGAAACCGTGAGATGGAGATGAGGGTTTTTTATTTTTATTTTAGAAGTAAGGAAAGGGGCCACTTAAGTTATGATGAAAGTGAAGCCTTTTCCTCTTCGTTGGTGGAGTGTCAATGTGTCAACATAGACGGGATTTGGGGAATCCTTACGGCATTTGCCCCTTTGTTGAAAGTGAAACGGCTAAAACATAAACATAGCTCCGTCACAATAATAAAAGGTTAAGATTCCAAAAGAAAGAAGAAAAAAATTGTAATTCTTTGTTGAATTGTCCATCCCAACGTTACTTTCATGACACCTGGTGAAGATCGAAGAGTTGGTCTTCCATTTGACTGTTTCTTGCAACCTCATACATCTTGAAGAGATGGTATCCTGATCAAGGATTTAGTTCTTGGGTATAAGATCGATATCAATCCTAAATCGATTAATTGGGAAACCTTTTTTGTTTTTTGATGAAGAATACTTTATTAACGAGTAAAGATACAAGAGGAAGCATCAACAAATAAAGGAGCATAATAAGAGGGGGTGGGGGGAAGGATACAAGGAGGGATGGTTGTGACGCAGCAGCATAAGAAGCAAGTGCATCAGCCACAGCATTAGCTTCTCTAAGAACATGTTGGAATCTGATGATAGTGAAGCTCGAAGCCATGCGTTAGCAGTCAAAAATAATATTGTGGATGAGCCAAGGAGTAGAAGAAGCAGCACCACCCTTGAGAATGTTAATGATTTGAAGATTATCACCCTCAATAATGATGGACATTAAGTTGAGAGAGATAGCAGTAAGGAGAGCCTGTTTGATTGCTAGAGCCTCGGTAATAACAGCATGTGTGGTCCCAATTCCTCTAGAGAAACAAGCGAGAAATCTGCCATTGTGGTCCCTGTACACTCCTCCGATACCCGTTGGTCTAGGATTTCCTTTGCTAGTTCCATCAACATGTTGTAACCCGGCAGTCACTGAGAGGAGGGGTGAATCAGTGAGTCCAATTTCGATCCCCAAAAACCTGTCTGATGTCTAGCCAAGAAAAACCTGATATACTTGTCCCTATTTACACACAGTCGTATGCACACTCAGCCTCTGATAGACACTTCCAAGTGTACACACCCATTCCACATTTCATGCACTTCAATATAAAATGCAAACAACAAGCACCCACAACACAGGGTTTTTACGAGATTCGACAATTTACCTACATCCCCGGAGTAGTTCCTATAAAGGCTTCGTACCTACTCAATACACTACTTCTGACTCTACTCATAGTCGAGAGCATCCACACCTAATTTTTTCAAGCCGAAGCTGAGATGACACTCGTAGTGCCGGTACAATGTGTAGCACCCACTACACGGGAGCACCCACTAAGCACTCAATAAATAATACAGTAAATTTAGACTTATATCAATGCCCTACAGTTAAGCCTTGCCTAGCAAATACATCCACAACTAGCTTGTATACTTACAGTTCATCCATAACTAACTTAGCATGTAAATATTCATCCACAACTAACCCTAACATACATACATATTATCATATATGCATATAATGTAAATTCTAGGGTTAGAAAATCTCACAACCCTTGTTTGTTGTTAGCAGAGTTGTCTCAGAGCATAGTCTCTGCACACTAGAATCCTCAACTCCCCTCTAGAGTAGGAGACTTGAATCTTCAAGTAAGCTCAACATGGCCATGACATCTCATAAGTCTTCTCCCTTGTCTTCTTGCACTTTGAAGCACATATAGAAAAATCCTCTCTTATTTTCTCTTTTCTCTTGGTTTTTTATCAATGAAACATCAAGAACACTCAACTACCTTCTCAAACCCACTTCAATGGAGTAAAGACACCTTCCATCAAGCAATAAACCTCATTCAATGATAATCCATCAAGAGGGAAACTTCTCATATCAAAATTGTAGCCTTCCTTCACTCAAAACTCATTTTTCTTTCTTCCATGGTGTAGGGCTTGAAAAAACAAAGAAGCAGCAACTTGGTTCACCCAAATCTGAATTAAAATGAGGGAGATATGACCATTTGAAGTTGAAGCAATGAAATAACCTGAAATGGAATCTTCATAGGGGTGGCGTAGGCTACACCGGCGGTGCGTGCAACAGGGGCAAAATCTAACCGTAGATTTCATATAAAAGATCTTATAATCTAAGCCGTCCGATTAAACCAATGGACAATAGATCCAAACCATTAGATTTGAATCTCGATGGCATCATCATGACGTAAGTGCTGACATCGTCAAAAGTGTTGTTGACCACGGATTGG
>NW_024870495.1:314522-317436 GCF_013358625.1 Macadamia integrifolia
CGACCGATTGACACCCCTACCCCAGTGGAGGGGGTTGCCAAGATACGAAAATTGAATGTTTAGGAGGAGGGATCGAAATGGTAGCAGAATTCCTTAGCTTCACAAATTGCTTTAAGGGTAATGGAGGATGGATGGAATTGATGTCTACCAAAAGTCCAATCCCAATAAGCAGTCCAGATATTCCATAGAAGAAAACATAAAAGGGAAGCTTTTAGAAGCTGAGTACAATCCCTAGAGGAAAGTAGCACCTTTACCTGTGTGCATATGGATAGCACCACTTTAGGTTAGGTAGGGAGAGTTGTTAACGTAATAGTAGACTCAACTTGTCGATGGAAGAATGTAGAAAAAACAAGAAATATACCACAAAGCACAAGAGGCAGGGTGGAGAAGCAAGGCATATTGATTTTTCTATTTGTGGCTCATATCTATTTGGATCGGTCAATTTTATTCCTATTTTTCACAAAAAGAAAAAAAAAATTAAACAACTTTTACCCTTGTTTCGATACCGATACCCAATCCTAAATCGACTAGGAAAATTCAAAATATCATTTTCCTAAAAGTTGCAAAGGAAATTGCCACATTAACTGTATATGAGTACCAATAAATGTTCATATGTTCCATGCAGCACATTTCTATGATATAATCTCCCAATCCTTCATGGATTATACTACAAATTTGGATAGCAAAGATTGTCACTTCACTAAGTTGTGATTCAAAATCATCCAAGGCTTCCTTCGAGTTCTGCAAAGAGGAACAAACATAAAAGAGTGAGCGTCGGGCTTATCAAGAGGGGGACTCTCCAATTCCTAAGTTTAGAATTCTGTGCAAACAGATAAATCCAAGTAGAATGGAAAAGGATCAGTCCCCAGGAGATAGGTTTACCTGGGTTTTTATAATTGAAGATGGCGTCCATCGGTTGAGAGTCTCGCTTTGGTAGCTTCCTGTTACAGTCATGAGTCTGGATATAGTAGGAATTGTAATAAAAAAGTGAATATGGAGAATATTTCTATTTATGGGAACCTCTCACATCGGCCATATCCTGGAGAATATGGTGAGATATCCTTCCTTCGGAGGAAGATTCGATACTTTAGCGAGTCCTACTAGGATTCATCTCGTAACTCACGGCTTATGAGCTAGGGTTGACAAGCCATTTTGGGGCATATCTTAATGATGGTCTATTGGTATATTGGGCTGAGCAACCAGGGACAAATGGCTTGGTTGCTGAGCTAGTTGCTGAGAGTGAACGATTGTGTGCTTGCTATTCGATAGGTGAGTTCCTAGGGACTTGTCATTTAGTTAAGGAATGTGCAGTTAAGCTAGCTCAATGATTTGTGCTGCTATGCGGCAGACCTACCCGTGATGTCCTATCTATGCTGGTAATGACCCAACTGTTTGGTTGTTAAAGCCCCTTCAAAAATCTTGGTCAGTCAGCTTCTGTCTGGGGCGCCTGCTTCAGGTTGGGTGGATCATGGATGTCAGCATTGGGCCTAACCCTTTCGGATGGCCCCACATACTCAGGTCGCTTGACCCATCTGGCATATTTTTCCCAGCTGCATACTTTTACCATAACAGTTTGCCCCCCACTCCTACCAAGCCACTTGAGGTTGGTCGGAGTATGCTGGGTTATGGCATCTTACGGCCAGGTTGTGGTTCCCTTTTTGTTCCAAGCGCCATGGCCAGTGAGGTGAAAAACCATCATACAGGCTTAGTCTTTTGACTTCCGAATTGACGCCCTCTTTAGCTTTTAATGTGCCGCCAGTTTTTTTAGGAGTAATACTAAAACATTGGTAGCTTTCATGATTAAAATATGCCTCTTTGACACCTCAATGAGTGGAGGGCTGCTGTGTTAGTGTTCCGGTTACCAACCTGGTGCAAGGGAAGTGATATGACGCGCTCAGTTGATCCGGTTCGTCGCTCCTCTCCTGATATGTGTCTTTTCATCAGTTCAACAATCATTACCTATACTTTCTGGGAGGGTGAGAAGCATCTTTTTAAGGCTTTCATTGTTCATCTTCTTCATCTCTTCTTCCTTGGTCTTTCACTACTTCATTTTCTTTTGTCTTCTGCCTTTCCGTGACTCTAACTCTACTTCTTTGCGAACGTTACGGTTGCTGTCGTGCTTTCTGCCTTTGTCAAAGGTTCGCTTGCTTCCTAGTAAGTCTCTTTCTTTCTTCATGTTCTTTAATTTGGTTGATTCCCTTCTTCTTCCCTCCATTTATTTTGTTGGCCATTGCTGCCAGTGGCCTTTGATCGAGGCCTACAAGGCTAGCAATGGAGCAGTCTCCACGATAGATAGGGTGACCATTGCAGCTTCTGTCTCTAACCCGTTGAGTGCTCCTCCGGGTAGTAATATCAACTCTGGCTAGGTTATCATAGAGGTAGGTACTTACTAGTCCGCTATTTCTAGCATCCAAAGAGGTCCTGGCTTGGTTTCTGCTTCCATGAGTCTAGGGTTTGAAGCCTTAAATTATCGCAGTTTCTTGAGGGAAGATGACTTGGTGAGGGTCCAATCCTGCTATCATATACCATACGCAATGGTCCTATGTGCTGCACTAGGAGCAAGTTTTATGTGCTGCACTAGGAGCAAGTTTTCTTGCACACCTTTAGCATAAGAGGTGTGCGTGTATGAAGTTTTCTTCAGGGCTAGGCTACGCTTCCCATCCATCCACTCACTGGGAGGTCTTCTCATACGACTAATCAGACCTGCTTTTTACATATCTCTTGTTATTTGGGTACCATATTCACTTCTTTGGGCTTCTATTGAATCGAGAAATAGGTTTCATATTATATATATATATCCTTCGGATAATTCAAATCGAAGCAATTGGATGTTTGACTCGGACCTATGTCCATAAGCAATGACAATTGCCCTATGTAGGCTCGCTTTCGCTACAGCTCCGGTGGGTTGCATTGT
>NW_024870496.1:0-98507 GCF_013358625.1 Macadamia integrifolia
GCCTAATCACCACAGTGTCCGACAACCGTGACCCCTGCTTCCCCCCAAATGGCAACCCAACACCTTAACCCCTGTTGGGAAGGGTCGTAGCACGGGATGGTGAGAATCCTAATACCGCATGCTCCTATATGACAATAGTACGATTGCATAGTGCCACCGTGTCCCATTCCACGGGCCACCAATGCATTCGTTTCCAAGCTGACTATGGCATCTAGTCTATCAATGCATTATGCACTATGATGTCCACATTCAACATATAACCATCTCATTCAATTGGCATTTGAAAAGTAAACATAGCACATATGCACATCAACGAGAGGAATGACTAATCTACATAGCATATTCATGATGACATGACTAGATTAGATATAATTAAATGAATGCCAAACAAATGCCTTGAAACAAGGCCAAACGTCCTCTCCCCACTTACTTGTAGCGTACAAGGATTCCCGTTCGGTACGGGTGAGATCCGGAGCGAATCGGGTAGGATTTGGTGAACCTAACATAATTGAGCGGGGTTAGTACTTCACCATTTTAGAATCGAAATTAATGAAATCCGATGTCAAAATCGTGTTTAGAACGTCAAAAGAAGGTCACACGTCCGATTTGGGTTCGATCGGACATAAGGATCACCTTTGGGGCCACACAGGTGGGTCAGACAGGTGGGCTGTCTACCCACCGGTTTTACCCACCGGTTTGGACCGACGGATAGGGGCCCGCCAGTAGTACCCACCGGTTGTACCCGCCGGTTGGGCCAGGGACTCCTTGCTAGGATCGGCGCGTAGGTACCCGCCGGTTGTACCCGCCGGTGGTACCCGCCGGTTGGGCCCGAAGGCCCCCCTGCCTTCTCAGGTGGGTACCCACAGGCGGGTAGGAGCCCACCGGTTGTACCCACCGGTCTTGGCGGAAAAGACACTGTTTCTTCCCCATTTTTTCCATTCTTTGGGGAATCAAATGGGGCTTTTCCCCACCCATTCTTCACACCCTCAAGGTCCTATAGGATGGTTCTAACCTAGATCTAGGTTAGATTCAAGTGAGGGAAACCATCTTACCTTCTTTGCTCAAGAATGACTTCAAACCCTTCAAATCACTTCAAACTCACAATGCTTTTTCTACCTTGACAATATCTCTTCAAATCCTTCAAGATCAACACATAAATCATCTATTAAACCTTAGATTCATCATTTCAAAGGGTATTTACAAGATCTCAAGAAACCATACTCGAATCAAGGGTTTAAAGCTTGGGTATGGTGAATGTTGACAAAACTCAACTTTTCTTACCTCCAACTGTAGATCTAGAGTTGAAGATCACTCTCCCCGCACCGGAATGGGAAGACCGAGCTTCGGCGCCACTGAAATCCCCCTTTTCTTCCTCTTCCTTCTCTTCCTTTCTTCTTCCCTTTCTTTTCTCTCTCCTCTTTACTTTTCTCACCAACGTACGAGGGTAATAAATGGAAAGAAAAGAAAATCATAAAGCCTTATATACCATTCCTAATTAAGTGAATAGTGCACTTGGATGGGTCACTCAGGTGGGTGGGTGTACCCACCTGTCCTACCCACCTGAGGGCCAAAACTTGGGATTTTGACCGGGTTCGGACCTCGGCGCGAACCCCATCCCAGGCATACGATGTAGCATACGTATATACCTTAAAATACGGATATAATACCTGTTTTATCCGTACATAGCCTTATGGTAAGTGCACGTACACAGTTTGGGCACTCCCGTCTCTTCTGGCACTGGCTCGGACTTGTCGGGCCAGCCAGTGTTTAAGGTCACCCGTGCCATCATAGCCCATAAGGAACCCGCTCTAATTTCCTCTGGCTCGGTTCCTGCATGGTTAAACTGGTTCAACCGCGAAATCAGACCGGGTTTAAGAGGCGGGGTATTACAGTGTGTCTCCAAGGATCTCCATTGCAATCCTTGGTATTGGAGGGTGGATAATTTCCTAGCGAGATCACTGCAATCCTTTTTTCGTCACTATTTGTGCTGATCGACGCATAGCACAACTAGATCCATTCCGTTACATGGAAAACTACATCGAGGTAATCCCGTTCCTTCATTTGCTTTCCTAATTTATGTATGGTGTCGATAGGCCACGGTGAATAGATGCACGTTCACTATGTCCTTAGGAAAACTTGGTCTTATGTATAAACAGTAATTCAAAGGCCACCAACTAAAGGGCTCATGTCCTAATAATGTGTGCCAAAGATAGGCCCAGCAAAAGAAAATGAGGAAAAGATGAATAGAAAAATTGGATGGCGAAAAGGATATTATATAATGATGAAGAAGAGGAAGAGGAAGAGGAAGGAGGAAGGAACAAGACTCAAGATTTTGCACCGACGATCAAAACAAGAACAATAGTAGAGGTAGGACTGGTCATTGAAAGTAGAGGGAAAAAAGAACCGAAGAAATGATAGAAATTCTCTGCCCTTCCATATATATATATTAAACCCTTGGTTAGCTTCACTCACTCTTTTGTGGTATATGAAAGGGCTAGGAATAACTCGATTTTTAACCTTACCCCTTCGAATTTAATGTCCACTATTTCATCTTTCAATACCACTTGGTTGTTGATGACCTTCTTGCCACATCTCAAGTCAAATATTTTGGTTATTTCCTTGTCAAAAAGAGGTAGTGCTTTCATCAAGGGGGAAAAAGAGGATGTGAAAAGCCAAATTGGGGAGGGGGAAAATGTAACAATCACAAAAAGGGAAAGAAACAAGTGGGTAGGTTGTCTCCACCTTCAATCAAATTACTACATTAGTAAATAATACCCATGGCATTAGGCCTCTAAATAATTTGACAACAATAAGGATCCAAAAGAGAACTCATGTACCTGATGGGCACAGAATCATCACTTTCCTGCACTTTGAAAGCATAGTATGTACCGAGAGAAGAAGAATATACAGAGGGGGAAAAGGGGGGACCTAGAAGGAGCAAGCCCGGCAGGATGGAAGGTGGGGCAGAGAAAAACCAAGCCTAATGGCGACAAGCCAACAAGGGGCTAGGAGAGCCGGGGATGCCTTGGGTGGTTGGGGGGGAGGATGGTGGGGGGAGAGACCTTAGATAACAACAATGAGTCTGTTTCTTGGGGTGTTTTTGAATGGACGGGAGCACCTAGATGTAATCTTGGAAGAGACATCAAAATACATTATATTCCAAATATTTTCAAAAGAATGAGAGTTAGGAGTCCATCTACGAAGATTCCTCTCCATTCAGATATGGTTTATGGTAGCGTAGAAGGCAAGCTTGCCAATGGTGTCACAAATGGAAGACCTGGTATAAGTTATATTGACCCAAATCTAGTCTCTACTGAGGGGGAGCACTCTTCTTCTATTGGACCAGCAGCGACTAAGAAACTTGTTCTAGATAGGGTTGGAGAAGGGACAGGAGAAAAAAAGATAGTTAGCATCTTCAGGACTATTCCAGCAAAGGCATCAGGAGGATAGAATCCGAATGTGTCTAGAATTCAAAAAGGATTCAGTAGGGAGGTAGTTGTAGAGAACACGCCAAGCGGTGAAGCTATGGCAGAGAATGTGGCCTTTGAACCAAATGATATTACACCAGGGGACTTGGGGGTACTTAGAGTGGACAAAATCCCAAGCAGAGGTAGAGCTAAAGGAGCCACAAGAAGAATGTTTCCATATGATCTTTTCATGCCTACCTTGGTGACCAAGAGGGATGGAGGGAAGGGAAGCACAAATCTTGGCGATGGGGGCGGGGGAGGGAGGGAAGAAGGGACCAGTGCCACAAAAAAAATGGGATCAACAATTGTTGATCGGTTAAGACTAGAGGAGTAAACGGATCTGGGATTGACGACAGAGAGTGGAGTACCGACAGGGTGCCAGGGATCATGCCAAAGGGAGGTCGAGGATCCATTGCCAATAGAGTAGCGGATGGCATGGAAGGCTTTGGGTCTGGTGCTAAGGATGTTGCGCTAGACCTAGGAGGCATCATTGGATTGGGAGGCGGTCCAAAGAGAAGCAGTTTTGTGGAGAGATGAGTAAACCCAAGACACCCAAATGCTCTTTTGTTTGGTGGCAATTTTTCAGATGAGCTTGAGAATGCTCGTAATGTTAGCATCTTTAATTCTCCTAAGGCCAAGGCCTCCTTCAAATTTGGGAAGGCACATTGATCCCCAGCTGATTGGATTGAGGAATTTGGAGGACTCTCCCCTTTCCAGAGGAGGGAGCAAAGGAGGGATTCAATGGCCTTGATTATGGAGCAAGGGAGGGCAAAGGTGCCAGACTAGTAAAGGTACATAGATTGAAGAACCCATCTAGTGAGCTCAAGACGATCTACATAGGAAAGGAACTTCCCTTTCCATAGATGTAGCCTTTTTTCTTAATGAGATCAAGCATTAGGGTGCAGTGATGAGAGGCAATCTTAAGTATTTGACAGGGAGAAGACTAGGCGAGAAACCAATCAACTCGAGGAGACAAGCTTTGGTAGACTCCTAAACACTAGAGAGGAATAGATGGGATTTAAAGAGATTAATGTGGAGGCCCGAGGGAGTTTCAAAGAGATGAAGCAAGGGTAAAATGGAAGAGATGGAGGTAGGGTCGACTTTGGAAAAGATCATGATATCATCAACAAAGGCAAGATAGGTGAGCAAAATGGAGTTGAATTTAGGGATAGAGGAGATGAGGTGGAGGTCAGTGGAATCTAAAGAGGACCTCTAAGGAGGGGAGAAGAGGAAGGGGGAAAGGGGGCATCCTTGCCTAATGCCAACCGAAGAGTTGGAGAAGCCCCACGGGACTACCATTCACAAAAACAGAGAAGCAAGGGGTCAAAATGCAGGATTGGATCCAGTGAATGAAGACAAGGGGGAGGACATCTAGAGTAGGACACTAGAGTTGAAGTTCCTTCTAATGGAGTCCAAGGCTTTGTGGATGTCAATTTTGAAAAGAGCCATAGAAGAATGGGATTACCCCTAACAATTTCATGACACAAGATGATGTTAACCGCAATACCCCTCCTAGCATAAAAGCAAATTAGTTTTGTTCAAAACCCCCTAGGATTTTCTATCAAAACCCTGATTAATGATATTAATGCAACACAATCAGGACAAAAGTACGATGTCCTAATTTTTCCTTTTACACAATAAAAACTATTCAAACTATTTGATGATAGGAAACTCTATTGAAGCAAACACCAGGAGTTTTCCATATGGATTGCAACTTGCGAAGGCGAATGGATGGATCATTACAGAAGTTTGGAGCAATTCAAAAGAATTAAGTCTTCTTTTGGATAAAAAGTAACACTTCGTGGCCTTGGAGTGTCACTCCTAAGTCTGCTTTTGGTAACATGCTAAAAAGACATTTCTAGAGTTTTTTCGTTCTATGAGAACAAAAAAACAGAATAAAGTGTTTGGTGCATTTATGGTGTGTTTCATTTTTTTTTGAAAAAAAACTGAAGAAAAAAAATGAGAATTGACCGAATGACAAAAGGTAGTTTCGTCATTCCAGTTTTGTTAAAAAAAAAAAAAAAAAAAAAGGGATAATTTGACATGAAAACTTAAATTTCTGTTTTTGACACGAAAAGTCGTTTCTAGAATAGAAACATTACCAAACGTAGCCTAAGTTTCTACTCAAACCTACCAACGAAGCGGTCGTTTTATTTTAGCTCATTTGGCTTATATATCTACGAACATCAAACAAAATATAACCCTCTCTACCAACATAGATGTACAAACAATTTTATTTAATATTTAATTTCTTCTTATAAAAAAAACGCAAGCGCTCAAATGTTGACTTGTAAAAGCATCTTAACAAGTGGGATTACAGAGTACATATTTCTCTAGTCAACCAATTTACTAAACATTAGAAAGATAAGAGGTAAACTTCTTTGAACCATTGCGGTGTTTTTTTTTTTCTATGGTTCATATTGTTAATTGGCATTACACAAACTCATTACAAATGTATGAACACGCCTCTGCAACTCTTCATCATAGACAGGGCGACAATACAACATACACAAACCGAAAAACTCTATCTACTGCTTCTCTTCAAAGACAGGAGCCTGGATCCGTGCCACTGGGGAGTGGGGACGAGACAAAACATGCCCCCATTGCCAAGGAAGTGTGATTCACATCATTTAGGTTTCAGGAGCAATATACTGAACAAAACTTTGCCATATGTGTGGGCTTTCTCCCAATTCTGTGTATTACTTTAATACATCATGGCCATTGGCGACAGACATGCTTGTCAGAAGTACAAAGTCAATAGGTTCCAGAATTCTCAGGGATAAAAATCATCTGTTTTTCTTATTCCTGTGTTTTTCTTGTGTTTTGCTAGTTGCAGAAGATGACACGTGTCATCAACGGTCAAGATTAATTCAGTTGGGTGAGGGTTATTACATCCAGTTTGGTTTTTAACTCAATCTTGGCCGTTCACTTAAAGTAATGCCACATGTCGCCTTTTGAAGGTAGCAAAACAAGAAAAACATGGATGAAAAAAGACGATTTTTTTCCAATTCTCAGGGGCCAGAAAAACACTACCTACATTAGAATGACCTATCCTTCCGGTTATAATGATTAAAAAAAATAAAAATAAGAAAAAATTACAAAGGCCTGATGGAATCATTACAAAAGACTTGAAGGGACTAAGATCCATTACTCCTAGCTCTTTATGAAATGACAGACAATGACTCCTCAATTTCCGCATCGGAAGTTTTGACCTTCAGGTAAGTGCGGGCCACATCCAACATCATCTCCATTTCCTTCTTATACTGCAATATATATGAAACATAGTACCTTCTGAAGATTGCTACTACTCAGGTGAAAAATAGATGGAAATAACTACTGAGATCATTTAAGCACTTTAAATATTGATCAGCCACCGCCAAAAGTTATGTATGTACAAACCTCATTAATAGCTCCCGTTTTTATCTTAGACTGCATGACACACCACTTCTTGAAATGTACACCTGCAGAAAACCAGAAAATTCCAGTGTTCTTTTTAAGATCTGTGACAGGTAGATGTAAATTCCAGATGCCAAAGTGGTTTGTTATAAGCAAATAAAAATAATATGTGCAACTACTTCATAATCTGTACTGGAGAAACCCACAAATTCTGTACAATTGAATCTTATTTGTCACTCTTGAGGCATAATTGGGTTAGGACGCTACCAGCCGCCCTCCTTTACCACAAATTACCAAGTAAGGATTGAGGAGGAAAAGATATACTCTACATCAAATCAAACTGATCCTATTGCAGTGCAGATTTGAACAGAATGAATTCAACAGATTTCTGGCCATCCTAAATGACAGTCAACCAAAAATGACATTTCAAATTAGAGCAATATATCATTTGGCTCGACTAGATTAGATTATCTATCCGGCCATAAAATCTGCCATCTGGCTCCAAATCCTGCAGATATGGGGATGGATGTACAAGGGGACAGACCATAAGTCCCTTGCTCGAATGTCAAGTTTCATCCCAAAGGCCCTTGTCAAGCAGCAAATAGAACTTTGAACATCCAGAACCATGGGAAAGTGCACATAGTGTAGGGAGTACCACAGGTGTGCATGGATATAAATGGGGATGCATGCCAATATACAGGGGAGTAAATGGTTGAATATGAGCTTAAAATTTGACAAGTGCGCTATCCAGACCATACAATCTATCCAACGATCAGAATTCCCACATCATTTTTTCACAACACAACTTTCGGGGACCATCAAGGGAAGCTTCTCTTGAAGGCGATATGAGTGGCATTTATTCCATCAAATTAATGAGATGGCATGTTACATAGAGGATAAGAAGCAATGAGGTATCATGTAAAATAGGAGTCATCAAATGCAATCACTGAGGGAGAAAAACAGTCCCTTGGGGAGAAGAAATTGGTATTATAGGACAAAAATAATAGAAGGGGTCAAAAGAGACATCAGCAGCTTACCGACTTTAATGTGTAGAGTACAAGAGAATTCAGATGTGGTCTCCAGAGACCATCTACAGTGGATCTGAAAGAGCACCAACCATTTCAAGGGTCAGTATTGTATTCAGAAAGGAAAAGAAGATATCTCATCTAAGAAAAGAAAAACATTTCTTTCAAGTATATAGATCTTTGAACGCAAATTAAACGATCATGAGATGCACAGAAAAGTAGCACAGAGCAAGGGAATTCCAAAGGATATGTGGGCTATGATAAACAATGTAAAACCATCTTCCAAGGCACAAGTATCTCATCAGTTAACTCTTATGCATTTAATTAGTTTCAGTGACATTAGGAAGGACTCATTCAACCTTTCCAATGATCCAAGATCATGCAATTTGAAAATAAATAGAGCAACATGTGGTCTTCTATTTGATTTTATTTTATTTTTCGGTCAGAGCAAGTTATGATCAATTTAGGACAGCATATGCGATGTAATGGGATTAGTTGATTTCTTAGTTCTTTACTTGGGTTCCCATTATTATTTATTACAAGTGAATAAGCTAGCAGAATCTGTTCATTGTAATTACAAAGTTTGGATTTTATGGTTCCGACAAGAAGTTATCAAGGGCAGAGATCATTAGCAGGGTTGTCCTTTTACCTATAAGGCTATAATAATGGTTTCCATTGTAAAGAACTGTTGACCCTTTTACTAGAAAAAGTTTCAAAGAAGTATTCTTATTTTGGGTCATTGAGGAACCAGGCATGTCTGAAAACATTCCCTCTCCCTGCTCCTCTTCTCTGCAGATCTCATTTCCTGTAGTAGGTCAAATCTCTTTTTATAATCTAGTCTGCATTGCAAAAGCTTCTCAAATCAGGATGGCATATGAGCAAAAAAGCTTCTTAAATCAGGATGGCATATGAGCAAGATCAAATACCCCTCTATCTATGACCTTCAAATTGTGCACAAGCAGCATGTCTATGAACCACCATTGGATACCATTGGCAAGTCGATGCCGAAATAGATTAGTATTTTTTTAACTTTCCAACAAACTTCCTCTCAGTCAGCCATCTCCAGTTTGGGGCAACTCTCAACAGAATGCCCTACTTGGGGATCCCAGTAGACCACCTTGGTCACATTAAAAGGCAGCTGGTTGACTAAACCCCCCTCCCCGGGAAAAAAATATCTGGATTGTTGTGTAGAAAAAGGAACCAGTATCTGCATGTTTTCAGCATTCAAATTACGGTCTCAAAATTTCTTTGAGAAGTATCAAGATTGGTGACTCTTATGTTGCTGAACAAACAAAGAAGAGAATGAAGCAGCAGTACTTTGTTATTTCAAAGGAGTCCAGAAGAAATGTTGAAAAAAATCTGCAGAGCACATCATTGCATAATGTTTTACAAGCCATAACCCAGGCACAGAAGAGAGAGGATCTTAGATTGGGTCAACCTAGTTAGACAATCAGATGAGCTTGGGTCAATCCCAATGATGCCTGCAAATAAGCTTCACATACACGTCTTCTTATGTCATTCACATATAACCAGTTCCTCCCAATCTTATTTTTTGGGAAGACAATTAATAGGATTCAACTACAGGTTTTCATAAAGCGAGGTTCCAACCTGACACACAAACCCTCCTTACAGTGAAAACTAAAAAAGGAGCCAAAAACCACTATTTACAACTTCTGATGATGTCCACAGGCTTCTTTTTCAGAACACGATTAACTTTTACAGCTAGTTATCTCAGAATCTCAAGTTCCAAACAGAAAACAGCAAACGAATTATAATTTTTCTAAGAAAGTTTGTTCAAACTTTAATTTAGTACCTCAAAGTAAGACCCAAATGGAACATCATGTGCCTGTTGTACAGTCTCAAACACCTGAAATAGGGTCAGTCTAAAAAATTTCCATGATGAAGCAAAGAAAAACAGAGTTCCAAAGAGGATAAACGAGTGAACAATTGCATAAAGTGCAAGTGGGAGACTTAATTATTCACACCAGAGTTCTTTTATCAGCTGAGAAAACAGCATGCTGCCACTCAGTCATGGCCGTGTCTGGTGGACACATGGGGCTGTTGCACAAAGATCTGAATGTTATTTCTCTGACTTGGCCATCGTATTCATCTGGAGTATGCCACTGCCCCAACTGAAAACCACATAACCCACAACCTGAAAACGTCAGACTACTTCTGCAGGCAGTTCAAAAGCTTCATAGCTAAATTTCTCTCACATTCATAAGGAATATTTGACACTAAAGTGCAATTAAAATTGGTCTACCATCCGCCAGGATGGACATCACACATACATGCATATGTCAGCCATTGAGCTGTGCTAATGAATGGGACCCACTAAAATATAATGTACAATATAATCAACAGGTGATTGTTAGCCCTTGTCATAGTTTGAGGTTTAGCAGAAATTTCACAAAATATTTTGGTATATGCAAAACGAAACCATACCATATGTAATGTGTGCAGTTTTTGGGTCGAAATTTTGGCCCATTTCGTTCACTTCGCTGGTTTTGACAGCAAGGTTGGGAACTTTTGAAAGATTTATATAGGACCTAAGGGGTTTAAAGATCTTTCTAATTCTCTAGAACTTTCTCTCCGTTATTATAAATAAAGAGGGCTGGTGTCATATTAGACACAAGTCATTACCCCATCCAACATGGTATTAGAGCCATAGGATCCAAAACCCTAAGGGCTCTCCTCCTTCTCCATCTCTTTCTCTATTTCTTATTTTTTCTCTCCCAGCAGCTCCCACCATCTCTCTTCATCTGCTTCTCTCTCTCGGTGAGAGCTCCTTAAACCACCAAGAGAGTCACTAGCCTCCATCCATCCACTCCCCTAGGCTCTCAAATTCTCTTCTACAATGATCTGAGAGACCCAGCTCCCTTTCTATTGATTTTTTTCAGGGATTTTCCACTGAAATAGACTTTTTCCTAGCCAAGGTGCTTTTTTCTAGCTCGATGCTCTGCTCTTCTTGATGTTTGGTTGGTGCTCCTCATCCTTATAATGGTATCTACAAGCCACTCTCCCATTTTAGGTCTCTATTCCAAAGCTATCACCAAAATCAATTTCTTAGGGTTTTGACCCTTTATCTTTTTTTTGGGTTTTCTAGCATTTGTTCCGGTTTTTTGGTACTTTCTATATCTCCGGCTAGTGTCTCTTCTATTTGCACAACCCCCTTGGCATGTCTACCAACTCTTCTGCTTCTACTGGGGGAGACACCATGACTATACCTACCTTCCCACCTTGTGCAATCAAACTTGATAGCACAAAATACCTCATGTGGTCTCGATCTATTTGCATCTCCATCAAGTCCCATGGTTACTACGGGTACCTAACCGGCACAACGAAGCGTCCAACCAGATGCCCTATTATTGACAACTAGGAGTGTGTCAACTGTCTGGTTATGACCTTCCTTGCCAACTCCATGCAACCATGTCTGTCTCATGGCTACCTCCTCGACAGTGCTGCGAAGATCAGGAAGTTTGCCAGGACAACTTTTCCTAGACTGGGAATGATGCTCAAGTCTTCGAACTACGCCAGAAAGTTGGTAACCTGAGGTAGGGAACGCTTACACTGGTGGAGTACTATTAAGAGCTGCGTACACTATGGACTGAGCTTGACAGTTATGAGGAGTATGTTCCTACCACACCCACTGATGTCTCCCAACTTTTTTAGAAACAAGAGGATAAGATCAGAGTCTATGACTTCTTAACAAAACTGTAGGTGAAATTTGATCAGCTGCAGTCTGAAGTTCTAAGTTGTGTTCCCTTTCCTATAATGAATCAAGCCTATAAAGTGATTCAATGACATGCACCGTTCCAGTATGCTCTCACAGATTACTACCACTCCCACTGAGAGATTTGCACTTGCCTCTGGCACTTAACCCTTTAGTGTAGCCCCACAGTTTGGTGGGCCCTCTCCCAAAGTTCCAGTGAAGTGCGATTACTGTGGGAAGGAGCGTCACACCTAGGAGCATTGTTGGAAGCTTCATAGCCGTACTGTTGATGCATTTGGCAAAGGGCGAGGGAAGAACCGTGTTGGTACTCCTAGATTAAACAACCATCTTGGTCAGGCCAACCATACTGAGGCTCCAGATTCTAACTCAGCATTGAGCATCCCAACTTCCTCGCTACCTTCTGATGAGCGTATTGGCCTCCGGTGCCTTCTGACACGTCCGGACTCTCCTGCATCTACCACTGCGAGCTCTGCTCACTCCACCGCTTTTGGGCCAGGTATTTCCTTCTATGGATACACTATGTCTATTCCTTCTATTTTGTGGATTATAGACTCTAAAGCATTCGATCATATGATAGGATCTTGTCTCTTTTCTCTCAATACACTACCTATCCTGGCAATGGTAGGGTCAAGTTGGCTAGCAAAACTTATTCCACTATTTGGGGAAAGGGATCCGTTAGTTGTACCCCTTCTTTATCCCTTTCTACTGTATTACATGTTTCCTCTTTTCATACTAACATTTTGTCCATTAGGAGTCTTACTTTCAGTCTTGATAACAAAGTGACCTTTCTCCCGTCTCATTGTGTTTTCAGGATATGGTGACAGGGGCAATGATTGGCTCTGGTAGGGTTCATGGTGGTTTGTATCTGCTTGATGATGGCTCGGCGTTAGGCGTTAGTCTCTAATCAAGCACTTCAGACATCTTCTACATCATTGCCCATCTCTGAGTTACTACAGTGGCATCGTCAGGTAGGATGCCCTCCATTGGGAACATTAGCTAGGTTTTTTCCTTCTTTTGAGCATTTTACTTCAAATAAGTTTATTTGTGAGGCATGTGTATTGGCCAAACAAACTTAAATCGCGTATTCTGTTTCTGAAAATAAAAGTGCGACTCCTTCTATCCCACTATGTATTTGTCAATGGTTATCGGTGGTTTCTTTCTTTTATTGACTGTCATTCTCAGACTACTTGGGTGTACATGATGCGAACCAAGGGCAAGACCATTTTTTTCAGTAGTTTCATCAAATGATTCTAACTCAGTTTGGTACTACCATTAAGATCCTTTGCAGTGACAATAATCGTGAATACTACTTCAAAGGGTCTTTTCAAGCCTGCCTTTCTGCCCATGGGATGATTCATCAAACTAGTTGTGTTGATACTCTAGCTCAGAATGATGTTGTTGGGCAGCAAAATCACCACCTCTTTGAGGTAGCCCCCTCTCTTATGTTTGGAATGCATGTTCCTCCTCAATATTGGAGTGACACGGTTCTCACTGCCACCTTTCTGATCAACCGAATGCCTTCTCGGGTTCTCACCTTCTGTTCTCCTTTGGATTTCCTTGAGGATTCTATTGTTGTTCCTGTTCCTCCAAAGGTATTTGGTAGTGTCTGCTATGCTCAGGATCATCATCCTCACGGGAGGTTTGATTCTCGAGGAATCTTGTGTATTTTTTTAGGGTACGCCCCTACTCAGAAAGGCTATTTATGTTTTCATCCTCTCTCTCATCATTGGTTTGTGACCATAGATGTGGTCATTTATGAATATGCATCTTACTATCATACAACACCTCTTCAGCGGGAGTCTCTTCCCATTGTGGAAGATGTGCCGCCTTTTGAACTCGTTTTTCCTATCGATGTTCCGTTTCAGGGGGAGATTGACACTCCTTCGGTGCCGCAACCCGAGATGCATGTCTATAGTTGCAGAGCCTGATCTCGTCCCCTCGGACCCAGGTAATTCTCTTTCCTTTTATGTTAATCCTTCTCTTGAGTCACCTATTGCTGTTCGTAAAGGCACTAGAGTCTTGCACTTTACATCCTATTGCTAAAAATGTTTCCTATAACTCACATTCACCATCCTACTATGGTATTGTGCCTTCTCTATCTCTGTGTCTATACCCCGCAGCTGGTAGGAAGCGAGTGCGGACCCAAAATGGCACAACTATAGTTGAGTAAATGCAGGCTCTAAAGAAGAATGACATATGGGATCTAGTGCGTCTTCCCTCATAAAAGAAAACGATTGGTTGTAAGTGGGTCTTCACAGTGAAATAGAGAGCTGATGACACAGTAGATCGGTACAAGGCCATTTTAGTTGCCAAAGGCTTTACTTAGATGTATGGGATCGACTACCAGGAGACCTTTGCTCTTCTTGCCATGATGAACACTATCCGCATATTTTTGTCTTGTGCCACCAACTTAGGTTGGGATCTTCAACAGCTAGATACGAAGAATGCCTTCCTCCATGGGAACTTGAGGAGGAAGTATATATAGATATTCCTCCTGGGTTCAATTGCTCCAAAACCCAAGGGAAGGTATGCAAGCTGAAGCGGGCACTATAAAGGCTGAAGCAATCCTCTCGTGCTTGGTTCGGGTGCTTTCATAATTCTATGATTGCTATAGGAAACTCTCAGAGCAATGCTGACCACACTCTGTTCATCAAGAGATTTGGGGGGAAGATTGTCGTCTTGATAGTCTGTTGAGATGACCATAGTTTTATTCTTACCTTGGTTAAGTTTTATTATTTACTATTTACAATTTCCTGTAGTAAATCTTTTGGATAGGGAAGCTTAGTCAGCGTATCTTGTAGATAGGGACGTTTGGTTAGCATTATCCTACTTTCCTTATTTGATTTATTGTAATCTTCTTATAAATAAGAAAGACTTTGTCATTACTGACAAGTCAAATCATTCTCTAAATCTTTGATTCTCAACTTGGTATCAGAGCCAAAAACCCTAAAAAAAATTTCTTCCATTTTTTTTTGGTTTTCTCAGCCCTTAGGGGCCCTCGCCTCCTAGTCTAGCATGGTGGACTAAACCCAGTTCCATGCAAGCCTAACCCCTAACCCACTGCACCTTCTCATCGCGCCCGCTTTCGCCTCCGTCGCGACATTGTTGCCTGTGCCTTGCCATCGTCGTCTCTCTTCTTGCCGCTGCCCTGTGCTTTCTGTTGCTTACATCTACCTGCACCTGCGCCTGCATCTGTGCCTGCCTGCATCTGCGCCTGCATCTGTGCCTGCCTGCATCTGCGCCTGTTGCTGCCTACACCTGCTTCTGTCGCTGCCATCAACGTCCCTTTGCACCTACTTGCGCAGTCCACGTGTTTTCTCTGAGTCATGACTACAGTAAATGATGATGCTAAGGTTGTTGTTGCCTCCTCTGAGGCCTCTAGTGGTCACCGTTCAAGCAATCGGTCCACTCTTCATCCTGGACCCATCAAACTTAATGGTCAGAACTACCTCATGTGGTCTCATGCCTGCCTCCTTACTATCCGTGGGAATAACTTTTCTGGTTTTCTCAGTGGAGACTTCTCAACCGACTGATCCAATCGCTGCTAACACCTGGTTAGCCAATGATGCTATCGTTATGTCCTTTCTGATCAACTCTATGAAGCCTGCTATCAGCCCAAGCTGTCCTATTTAACTCTACTAAGGATCTCTGGGATGCAGTAAGGCAAACCTATTCTCAGGGGGGGAACTATGCTCAAATCTATGAGATTCATCGAACCATTCATTCCACCACTCAGAAAGGGTTCTCTTTAAGCTTATTATTCCACCTTATGCAGCCTATGACAACAGTTGGATTTCTATCATCCAGTCCCTATGGCCTGTCCTACTGATGCTAGTACACTTCAGAAGGAGCGTGACATAGAACGGGTGTATGACTTTCTGACAAGTCTTAATCCTGAATATGATCAGATCAGGGTACAGATTTTGGGTCACGAAACTTTTTCGACTCTTCTCCAGGCATATAACTTGGTTCTATCTGAGGATCATCGTCGCTCTATTATACTGCCCTGTACATTTCTTGTTCGGTCTGCACTATTAGCTACTCCGACTGCTAAAATCTCGTCTAAGGGTTCTACCCCTCCTCGAGAAACTGTTCAGTGTGATTGTTGTGGTCGCCCTCGCCATACTAGGAAAACATGTTGCAAGCTCCATAGTCGTCCCAGGGTGGGCGTAATAGCAAAACTGGAAAACAAGCCCCCCAGGCCCATCTGTCTAAGTCGGTTGACAGTGCCTCCACTATTGCACCATTCTCTCCAGATCAAATGGCTGCCCTTAAGCAACTAATGACACAGTTAGGCACTTCTCCTGCTCCTGTGTCCAACCTTGCTCAAACAGGTTTCCTTCTTTCTTCCTCTTATTCTCCCTTATAGTTACTTGATTCGGGTGCTACTGATCATATGACTAGTAGCTCTAAGGTCTTCCATATTTATATTCCTTTTTCCGGTCGGGATAAGGTACGTGTGGCTGACGGTTCCTTGTCCCCCATTTCTGGTAAAGGTTCCATTTCCTGTACCTCTACAATTTCTCTTCCATCTGTGTTGCATATCCCAAAATTATGTGCTAATCTTGTTTCCATTTATCGTTTAACTAAGGAGTTGACTTGTTCTGTTCACTTTTTTTTCTACCCATTGCCTTTTTCAGGATCTAGTGATGGGTGCAATGATTAGGTATGGTCAGGTCTGTGATGGGCTCTACTATTTGGATTCTCCACCGGCTGTGCCTCCTCCTGTGGCAGCGCATACTTTCCATTCTAACAGCTCTCTCTCTCTCTCAACTCCATCAGTGGCACCATCGTCTGGGACATCCTTCTTTTCATATTTTACGTCGCATATTTGCTATTTTAGTTAAAAATTGTGGTTTTGAACAACTTAAGTGTGATGTATGTGAGTTTGCTAAACATACACACACTTACTTTCCTATTGAAAATAAAAGTGACATTCCTTTTTTTATTATTCATTCAGATTTGTGGGGTCCTTCTTGGACAATTGATAGGAATGGCTTTCGTTGGTTTATTACTTTTATTGATAACTGTACTCGTCTGACATGGGTATACCTGTTGCACAATAAGTCTGATGCCTTCTCTTGTTTTAAATCTTTCCATGCCATGCTTCGTACCCAGTTTGATGCCACTGTACGAGTCCTTCATAGTGACAATGGTATTGAGTATATAGATAGGGAATTTCAGAAATACCTTGATTCTTAGGGCGTTCTCTCCCAAACATCTTGTGTTAGGACACCTGAACAAAATGGGATCCCGGAGCACAAGAATCGTCATCTCCTTGACGTTGCCTAGGCTCTAATGTTTGCTATTGGTGTTCCTAAATATCTCTAGGGCGATACCGTTCTTAATACTGCCCACCTTATCAACCGAGTGCCCTCTAGTGTACTTAACTTTAAGCCCCCAATTTCTTTTCTCCCCGATCCTACAATTGTTTCTAGTCTTCCTCCTCGGGTATTTGGGTGTGTCCGTTTTGCCTATCATTCCTCTCCTTCAAGGTCCAAGCTTGATCCTCGGGCTCTAAAGTGTGTTTTCCTTGGTTATTCCGCTTCTCAAAAGGGGTATAAGTGTTATCACCCTCCTACTCACCGCTTGTATGTCACTATGGATGTCACTTTTCATGAGTCTGAGGTGTATTTCAAGTCACCTCTTCAGGGGGAGATTCTTGAGGAAGAGCCTCCTTTTATTATTGATGCAACTCCTATTCAGGGTATGCCTCCCATTCAGGGGGAGCCACCATATCAGCCTGTAAGAGATGTGAGCACTTACACTCGGAGGTCTAAGGAACAAGATGCCAAGAAGCAAGACACCACTGGTAACCTAGCCATACCTTTTTGAAGCACCACCATTGGATCCATCAGTATCAGGTAATATTTCTCCCATACTTGATATTGTACTTGTTACTTCTTCAGAGCCTCCCATTCTTGATATTATACCTTCTGCTCCTACAGTGGGCGATCATCCCATCGCTGTTAGAAAAGGAGTTCGTTCCTGTACCAAGCATCCCATTTCCAATTTTGTTTCCTATGCATCTTTATCTCCCTCCTAAAGGGCCTTTGTTTCTTCGTTGTCTTCTGTGTCAATTCCACAGGATTGGAAGGAAGCTATAAATGATCCGAAGTGGAAAGCTGCAATGGTTGACGAAATGCTAGCATTAGACAAAAATGATACCTTGGAACTTGTTCTTCCCCCTCAGAGAAAGAAATTAGTTGGGTGCGAGTGGGTGTTTACAATCAAGCAAAAGGGTGTTTACAATCAAGCAGAAGGCTGATGGAATAGTTGAGCAGTACAAGGCATGCCTGGTGGCTAAGGGCTTTAACCAAACCTATGGGATTGATTACAAGGAAACCTTTGCCCCGGTTGCAAAGATGAACTCTATCAGGGCATTGCTATCTGTTGCTACAAATCTAGGATGGAATCTTCAACAACTGGATGTCAAGAATGCATTTTTGAATGGAGATCTTGAAGAGGAAATTTATATAGATGTTCCTCCTGGCTTTGCCACTCCTTCCAGTGTCAGACGTGTCTGTAAGTTGAAGAAGTCATTGTACAGCCTCAAGCAGTCTCCTAGGGCATAGTTTGGTAGGTTCATGAAAGCTATGATAAGCTTTGGATATAGATAGAGTCAACCTGATCACACCTTGTTCACAAAGGCGAAAGGTAACCAGGTCACTGCTCTGATTGTCTATGTTGACGATATTGTGATTACTAGTAACAATGATGAGGAGATCTCCAATCTTAAGGCCTTACTAGCAGCAGAGTTCGAGACTAAGGACCTAGGAACCCTTCGGTATTTTCTTGGGATTGAAGTGACTAGATTTAACAAAGGTATTTTCATTTCCCAAAGGAAGTATGTTTTGGATCTCCTTAATGAGACAGGTATGCTTGGGTGCAAGCCTTCAGATGCCCCTATGGAGGTCAATCATCAACTGAGCAGTGCAATGGATGACTCTATTGATAAAGAGCAGTACCAAAGACTTATTGGCCGTCTGATCTACTTGTCACACACCAGGCCCGATATTGCTTATGTCGTGGGTATTGTTAGCCGTTTCCTTCATGATCCCAGGACACCTCACCTAGATGTTGTGTACCGGATCTTACGGTATATGAAATCCACTCCTGGAAAGGATTTTTTGTATTCTAATCAGGGGCACTTGAAGATTAAGGCCTTTACTGATGCTGATTGGGCTGGATCTATTGATGATCGACGATCTACCCCTGGGTATTGTACTTTCCTTGAAGGGAACCTTGTTACTTGGCGTAGCAAGAAACAATCTGTCATATCTCGGTCGAGCGCTGAAGCCAAATATCGCGTAATGGCCCAAAGGATTTGTGAGCTAGTCTGGCTTAAAAGCCTATTAAGTGATCTCCAAGTTAATGTTGAAGGTCCTATGCGTCTGCATTGTGATAACAAGGCAGCCACCAGCATCGCCTACAACCCTGTTTAGCATGATAGGATCAAGCATATTGAGATTGATAGACACTTCATCAAAGAGAAGCTTGACCAAGGGACTATCTGTAGCTGATGTGTTTACCAAGGTTGTTCATTGTAAGGCATTTCATCCTGTCCTCTCCTAGCTGGGCATGTATGATATATTTGCACCAACTTGAGGGGAGTGTTGAGATGACCATAGTTAGTTTTATTCATACCTTGGTTAAGTTTTATTATTTACCATTTACTGTAGTAAATCTTTTGGCTAGGGAATCTTAGTCAGCGTATCTTGTAGATAGGCACGCTTAGTCAACGTTATCCTACTTCCCTTATTTGATTTATTGTAATCTTCTTATAAATAAAAAAGACTGTCATTACTAACAAGTCAAATCATTCTCTAAATCTTTGATTCTCTAGTCTATATAGATGATATTGTTGTTACTTGTGATGATTTGGTAGAGATCTCTCACCTTAAGAGATACATCAAAGATCTAGAAAAACTTCGTTACTTCATTGGCATTGAAGTGGCCAAGTCTTCTCATGGGATCTACTTGTCACAGCTGAATTATGTGCTTGACCTTCTTTTTGAGACAACTATATTGTGGTGTAAGTCGGGAGATACTCCTATTAAAGCTAACGGTCACCTAAGTAGCAAGGGACAGTGATCAGTGGATAAGGGGAGGTATCAAAGATTAGTGGGGTGTTTGATCTACTTTCTCTCACTCACCCTGACATAGCATTTATAGTGAGACTGGTTAGTCACTATGTACATAATCCCTATTTGACACATATGGAAGTTGTGTTGCGTATTCTCCGTTACTTGAAACCTACTTTAGGATGCGAAATTTTTTTTTCTCATAGCCATCTGAGGGTGGAGGCCTTCATTTATGCTAATTGGGCAAGTTTTCCTCATGACCGCAGGTCTACTACTGATTATTGCACCTTTTTTGGTGGTAACCTTGTTACATGGCAAAGCAAGAAGCAAACCATGGTTGCCCGTTCAAGTGCTAAAGCAGAGTTCTGCGTTATAGCTCGTGGCATTTGTGAGCTCCTATGGCTTTATGGTCTTCTCAAAGATTTGCTATTCCTACCACTCTTCCTATGAAGCTCTCTTGTGACAGCAAATCTTCCATTAGCATTGCTCACAACCCTGTCCAACATGATCAAACCAAGCATGTGGAGACCGACAAACATTTTATCAAAGAGAAGCTAGATATGGGTCTTATGATTGTGCTATTTGTCCTCAGTTGTGGGCAACTAGCTGATGTATTTACTAAAGGTCTTAGAAATAAGATGTTTTATCCTATTATCTATAAGTTTGGCATATGTGATACCTATGCATCAACTTGAGGGGGAGTGTCGTAATAATGAGTTTTACAGAAAGTGTCAGTTGCCAAACAGACCCTAAGAGGTTTAATGGTCTTTGTAATTCTCTAAAATTCTCTCTGTAATTATAAATAAAGAGAGCTGGTGTCATATTAGACACAAATCATTACCCCATCCAACAAACTCAAACCCTAGAATATCATACCTAAAAGACCATTCTGTTATTAGTCGCAAAACGGCAATTATTGCTGGTTCCTGCTAATCTGCTGACCCTCATTTGTAGACATTCTTTTGCTTTAATCCTTGCTCCTTGAGACTGTTAGTGGTTTGTGTTTGGTAGGGCCAAGTGTCATGCTGCTATTCCTTATTTTTGAATATGACTTTGGCTCTTGGTAGAGGGACTGGTTCAATTGCAAGGTATTCTCCTTTGCTGGTTCTGTACATAATCAAGAGGTTGAAGAAGACAACCTTTTCTTCCCACTTCCATGATTTCTTCTTGACCTTATTTATTTATTTATTTTTTTCCCACAATACCCTTCTTTTACTTCTTATTCTCCGATCCCTTAACCCTTACTTCCTTCTTTACCACAATTAAAGAAATCCTAATACCCAAATATCCCTGTCCACTAAGTAGCATCATAGAATACCTGGTTACTTACTAGATTGCCATTGTCCTTTGCAACTCAACATATTATTTTCGAAAGTGCCATTAAATGTGGGGTTGGTTGAGCACTATTATTTGGGTGGGCTCATAAGGGAATCCAATAAGGTTATTCCGACCAGGGTTCCGCATCAATTGGTATCAAAGGAAAACCTACTCAATGGATCTAACTCTCTTACTGGAGATCCGTCAACAAATTTAACTAGTACTAGCGAAGTTTGACAAGACTCAACAACAATGTCAAGAGGTTCAATAACAATGCAAGGACATCAAAGACCAGGCACTGGTCACCGTACATATTTAACTAGTACTAGCAAAGCTTGACAAGACTCAATACATATAAAATGTATGATCTCTGTCTTCAACAGCTTGATCTCAATCATTGAGCAACGGTTGGAAGAGCTAGAAGATGAGTCACTAATGATGGAAGACGAGATGGCACCGATAGTCGTTGAAAATTAACTTGTGGAAAAAATTAAACTAGCTGATTTCTTGAGTGAACCAATTGATTTATATTTCCAAGTCACTATCAACAACGACTTGCGTCGCAGATTCCATACTGTTCAATTGTTATCTAAACGAAGTTTTCATACAGCAAAGGATGGATGTCAATTGATGGGTGCTGATTCTCCCGTTTTACAAAACTCGTGGGTGAATTTTTCTCAACGTCGGGGGAATTGATGCAGTATCAATTCTTTGGACTGGATTGAACCTGTTCGAGAATCCGGACCAAGAACTAGATCCATTTTTGGTATTTGTTCAGTAGGAAATTTAGGATTTATTTTATTTTGATGCAATACTTAGTTTATTTCGTTCTCTTTATTCTTAGGAAGTATAGTAGATACGAATAAGATTTTTCCAGTTTCTAATATAAAAATAGTTTCCAACTTTTTTATAAGGGTTTCTCTTCTTTAAATTGGCTGTAATAGATGGAGAAATCAGATGTTGAGAACGAATTGAACGGTGACTTGTTGGTGCCTGCGTTGCCTGTGTGGCAGCATTCTTCTTCCCTCCCCCCTTTCTTCTATGTTCTCTCCTCTTTTCTCCCCTTGTGTGACCCCTTTATTCTTTCTTTATTTTCTGTTCTTCTTTTCTCTTGCTGGTAACACCTCTGTTTCTGAGTACTTGCAGCAACCCATATGTTGGATCGATCTCCACTGTTAGTGAATAGTTTGGCCTGAGATGTTGGTCGAGGGTAGGGCTTCTGTAAGCAACTTAAACCCTAGAATATCGTACCTGGAAAACCTTTCTGTTGTGAGTCACAGAGTAGCAACTATTGCTGGTTCCTGCTACTCCACCAATCCTAATTTGCAGACTTTCTTTTGCTTTAATCCTTGTTCTCCTTGAGGCTATTAGTATTTTGGATTTGGAAGGGCCAAGGGTTATGCAGATATTCCTAATTTTTTCATGTGATTTGGTTCTTGGTAGAGGGACTGGTTCAATTGCAAGGTTTCTCCTTTGCTGGATCTGTACGTTGTCAAGAGGTTGAAGAATACAACCTTTTCTTCCTACTTCCATGATTTCATCTTGACATGCCTTTATTCTTTTGTTTTTTCCCTTAATACCCTTTCCTTTACTTATTAATCTCCATTGTCCCTTAGTTAACCTTTATTTCCTACTTTACCAACAACAACAACAGCAACAAAGCTTTGTCCAAACTAAATGGGTTTGGCTACATTGGAGGTTCCAAGCAAGGACGAACACAAGCATCTATGCAAAAAGTGACTGAGTATGGCTGATTATAATGAGGTACCAGCTTTCTAGCTGACATACCAATATAAATCAGCCAAAGGCTTATTATGGTTGATTATAATAAGGTACCAGCTATCTACCTAACGTACCAACATAGATCGGCCAAGCCAAAGAGTCCTACGTGCATTACGTCCACTAACAAGATAATCATTTCCCTACCTACTATTATGAATGGAGGAATCGGAAAATGAATTCTTGACAACCGGCTAAGCACGAAAGTAACAATCTGAACACAACCACTCTACATTAAAAACTAGGCAACCAACACAATTCCACATTAAGCAACACACAACTCCGCATTAGGATTCACACATGCAACTTAAAGGTATCCGTGCATAGAGGTTCAATGCACAAGCAAAGAGCCCACCACCACATGCAAACCAATAGCCACTCACATGCATTACGTCCCCCACTAAGACACGACCTTTCTCCTCTTTCCTTGTGTCACTCCCTACCCCCTTTCTCTTTCTCACCTTTCCCCTCTTCCCTTGCTTCTCTCACTCCCTCCTTTCCATTCCTTGATGCCCTCTCCTCGCGTCCCATCTCAATCCTCTTAGTTGTTCAATTAGCACATCGGTGCAAAAGACGCCAACAAAGATCTTGAGCACAAAAGAAGCCTAAAATCTCATCCATCTTATAGTTGGGTTTATTAGGAAAGAACACACCTTATTATTATTTTTAAAGTGTATTAGGATGCCAATGCTTTTATTATTTTAATTTTTGTTTCATTTTTATATAATATTGTACCGCTATTTCAACAGACTACAGATTTGGGATCTTTTGACCATTTGCTCTTTCATAGCATAATTTTCTAGAACGGCCTCAGAGATTGGTTTCTCTTGATAAGAGTAGTATTTTAAATACTTGGTCTAGATAAGAGTAATTACGTGAATAGAAGAAGTAAGATTTGTCTCCCTCATCCTTTTTCTATAATTTAGACATTCGGAGCACTGGGAAAAAATCACATTGCATGAGCATCCGTGGGGAGCATCACAATGCTTTGTTTTAATTAAACAGTCGAATTCCCTTGTCCATACCAGTTCTGAGTCGATTATTCAATGCCTGAGGAGGCTGTTCCCAGTCCGGAACCCACTGGCTGTCGGCAGACTGAGACCACCGTGCCCATCCCTCAGAGCCAATCCTTTTCCCGAGGTTACAGATCCATTTTTCCGACTTCCCTTGCCTACATTGTTCCATTGACCAGAGGTTGTTTCCTACTTTACCCTCATACAATAAATCCTAATACCCTTGAGATCCCTGTCTACCAAGCAGCATCTTTGAATATCTGGTTATGGGATTGCCATTATCCTTTACAAATCAACATATTTATGAAAGAGCTATTAGCTGTGGGGTTGATTGAGCAATATTATGGGCCCATAAGCGAACCCTATAGAGTTATACTGACCCGGGTTCGGAATCATTATTATTTAGCTGAAACCCAAAATTAGAAAGTACATATATCCAATGATTCTGGTTTCGAGTGAACCAGTAATACCCAACCCTAGAGGGTTGGCCCAGTCAAAGGCCCATTGAACAAAGGCTCCCATTAAGCATGAGAAGCCAGGTTTTTAAGGCTCCTGTGACTGCTCTTTTGGACCAGGAAGCTCTCTACATCAAAGTTTTTTGGCCAAACAACTGACGTACAAGCCTGAAACAAGCTGTTGGGCAGTAGTGGAATGCTTCGGAAGCGACGATTGGTGGATGGGTGATTCCTTGTATTCTTGCTCCCATATCTTACTCTTTGTAATGAACCATGTATAACATCTAATAATTATGAAAAGGTTTATATATCCATTCCTAATTCATAGTTGTTTGATGAATTACATATATTATAGTGCTAAATTTTGTGTGGAATAGGTCATGTTAGGTCCGAAGTTATAACTACCAGTTTGGGTGTGGGTGGGTGTTTTTTGAGGGAAAATTACTTGGAGACACCCCCTATACTATGGCCAAATTGCTTGAGACACCAAAAGTTTGAAAATATTACTTGAAGCCCCATGAAACTTGATGGAAAATACCATTTTACCGTAATTCAACTGAAACTTGTAAAGTTAAAATGAACAACTTACCATTAAAGCTATTAGCATAAAAGAACTCCTAATCCATTGTCAACGGAGGTGAAGCGGAAAAAGGCGGGATCTTCGCCGCTGAGGGTCACACCCATGCCTCCGGCCGTCCTGGTGTCTACATCACCACATCTGGCCCCGACGCCACCAACCTCATAAGCAGCTTTGCCGATGCCATACTCAATAGTATTTTCTTTTTTCTGTTTATTCTCTGTTCCTGAAAATCCAAACCTCACCGGTCGAATCCTACGAAAACTACCTATCATTGATGCCATGGGATCTGCTTCCAACACTATTCTTCGCGATCTCTGGACCACCAAAGAGTGGTGCAAGGGCGTCAATAAAAGGGTTTCAAGATCTGAATACTGAAGGATACCTCTCAGCAAATTCTAAAGCCTGATGCATCAAAACCCCATTTGGACAAGACGTATTATCTCTGAAGGAGATTGGTGTTCACGACGTCGTCGGAATTATGGTATGCGATGCTTTTAGAGAGTTAATTTGGTTGTTGGGCTTCTAGTTTTGTTTCATGGGATGATAGGTTTGTCACAAGAAACCTGTAGGGTGAAGTTCATCTTTCTCAACCGTCATCGTGACCGTAGATTCCTTTTTATTGATTAGTTTGGATCTTTACCATTCCAGAGTCTTTTGCTTGAATCTCTTCCAAATTCTTAGACCAGGGGAATTCATTAATTGTTAAAGTCTTGTTGATTTTTCACTACCGTGCGCTTTGATGGTAAAATCTCCCTCTTCAGATCCTCTTGAGTCCTCGCCCAGCCCTCGTGGCCATGAGGCTTACCCAGCCCATGGCATCTGCACCTTCCGCAAACTTGCTAGCTGAGCTTTAGTGCGGCCGGCTGCAGTCCCTCATTGCTAGCAACCCCCTACCCACTACCTTCTTTCTGCGACCTTAGGCAGACCAGCCCGCCATGGTTGGCTTCTATAGTTCCGTGGCAAGTCCTATTGGAGATACAGATGAAAGGGTAAAAGAGCCAATTCATTACCCTTAAAGGGTAGTTTCGGCATTTAGGAGTTTTCCAACCCATGACGTCATCACTAAACGGCGACTGACTAACAGATAGGGGCTAGTTGTAATAAATCTTAAATGCAAGGGTGCTTCAAGTAAACTTTTCAAAGTTTTGTGTTTTCAAGAAATCAGGCAATAGTACAGGGGGTGTCCAAGTAATTTTCCCTTTTTTTTTTTAATTAATCTAAATGTTCTAATATGTTTAGATGGCCTAAAATTGTGTTTTCTAACAGTTTTGAGACCTAACTTGGCCATTTGGCTTAGAAACCCTCACTCTAAACCAACCACAAAAACCTTCCAGGTTTTGACCGAAATTTCATAATTTTGCGAAATATTTCAATTTTGAGAATGGTCAAAACCAGGCTCAAAACCAAAACCTGGAACTATAGCCCCCATCCCTTGGACCTACCATTCCTTCTAGAAGAATGGGAAGGGATATTTACAATCATCCAATCAGATCATTAATATCATCAGTGAGATAGATCAAACAGTGGTGCTGCCCTTTTTCATGCTACACTTTCATTAATGATTCCACATGCCTTTCACTGACCATTTTCTGCCGAAGTATCATAATCTGGTAATAACATGGGCTGACAAGTGCTTCAGCTTTTGCATGCATAAACAAGCTTAAGAAAATAATGAGAACAATATGTGCTGCCAATTTGTGAGTGTCAGCTCAAAACTTCAGACTTCAAATTTGGAAACCCATGAGAAAGAACCCCTTATCTTCAAATTATATATATATAGGGAAAAGGCTGGGCATGCTAGTGGATTACCTAGGAATAAGGAATGCTAGCATCTAGTGACCATTAGATGATAATCTTGCATAGCCTGCCCAACACTGCTGCTCTACAATCCCTCTCCCTCTCTCTTCCTCACCGTCTCCTTCATCGATCCCTTCTCACAACCCTCTGCATCTTCGCTCACCCTAGCCCCCAACCCCTGCTCACACTCATTCCCTCATCCTTCTCGTCCGCATTCTCCCCTCACCTCCCCCTCCACAAAAACACTGCAACTTCCGCCTTGCCTTGCCCTGCCCTGCCCTTCCCTTCTCTTCCTTCCCTGGTCCCTCTTTCTACATCCCCAGCTACCTATCTCTGCATCTCCCATTTCAAAAATTCAAAAACCAATATCTATCGCGTTCTCAGTCTGCCTCTCTCGCTTTCTTCTCCTCCTTTTCCTCTCTTATTTGTGTTCAATGTTAATGATTCATGAACATAGGTGATTTCTTATGGGGAAAGATTGATTGGATCCTCCAGACAGAAGCACATACTCACACAAAAAGAAGCAATCAAGCAAATGTGCTTTCATGAGTCGGTCAGAGAGAACCCAGAAACCACCAATAGACAAATCTTCAATACAACTTTTCTAAAATATAGATTTTTTTTTAATCTCAATGGTTCTTCTCTTCCTGATGTCTGTTCTCCCCCATATTTGAAATTCCATATTTTGCTTCACATTCTTCCTCTTTCTTTCTCATATACTTTTTTTTTTTTTTTTGGGGGTACTGTTTTTCATCTTTTTTCTTTGTATCTCTTGCATCACTGGCTTTGATTGATTAAACCAAAAGAATTATGTTGCAGCATATTGAGAGAGAGAGAGAGAGAGGTAAGCTAGCTGATCTAGGACCACCTGCCTTTATCTAATCTGCCTGAAGCAACAAGGCAAATGTAGAGCTCTCAGGACTCGGGTCGAGCAGCCGCACAGGTTAGTTGCAGGGGAAGCAGGGTGACAGGAAGAGGGGAGAGAAAACGTGTAGCATCAGTGGACTGAAGGTTTGGATCTTTTCCTCTTCATCCAACGGTTTTATTCAAGTTAATCAAATCCTACAGCTAAAATCCTCCTGGCATGTAAGATTCCAAGGTAACCCACTAGCATGCTTATCCCTCTCCCATAGATATATGGTAATGTGAGAGAGATGCCTCACTGGAAAGGAGTATTCTTATTTTTGTCTCTAAGAATAAGAAAGCAGCAAAATGTGGAAAGACAACAGCCCCTCTGGAAAGTACAGGCAGTAGTAAATTTCCAAGTACTGAAGTTGTGAATGCATGTAACAAAATAGATAAGGCCAAATATTTAGAAATTCAAATACCCCTTGGGCAGAAGCATCATGGGCTTCAGGAGCTTACATTAAGATTAGTGTCTTTGCGTGCCGACCGATATTCATGAAGAAAATTTGAATCATCAGCCAGAAATACATTAAAGAACTGCTCAGCATTGCATGGGAAAACATCCTGGGAGAAATGAAAACAGTTCTAATTAGAAGGGTAATTGATGAAATGATAATAGACAGTGCTGTATAAGCTTATCTCATACATTGTATATATCAACTAGAACTTCTTCTTTGATAAAAGGTTGAAAATTTCCAGCCTTGGGAACATTGTCTTCAGGAATATTTTCCTGCCTTCTACCTCTAACGGAGCTGCTGTGAGCACGCAACGCAGACTGTTCCTTCTCCTATACATCCGATAAATAATCAGTTAAGTATTTCAATCAACTAAAATATTTAGAAGTACTGAAGAAAAAAAAAAAAACCTGAATAGCATCAAGATACAGCCTGTATCTAACAGAAAACTATAGTTACTAGAGAAGGGAAGGAGAGAGAGAAGCAAAGTGTGGCCTAAATTTCTCAAAATGCGTTAACTGAGCAAATGAGATGTGTGCTATGTAAGCAAATGAGGAATGATTAGAAAGAAAACTGAAGATTGAACAGAAAATGGCTAAGAAGCATTTATAGAAACAAATTAGATGTGTTCATCAATGTATGTTATCAATTCGCCTTTCTAAATACAAGAAGATTCTAAAATATGGGATTTTAATTAGGGTTCATGGCTTAGCCATAGTCATGCAAATAAATTCTACTCTAAACAGAACCATCGCAAGAAGGGAGGAACTGTAGAAATGCAACCCTAAAACGATGCAGAAAAGAATGGAAAAACAAGAATAAACAATGCACACAAATTTATGAGGTTCGAGATGGTTGCCTATGTCCCCGGTGAGAGATCCCTGTTTCACTACATTAGAAAATTGGATTACAACGCTCGTCCTCACACCTCTCTCAGATTGCTTACAGAGAAAGTAAACATCACTACAAATATATAGCGAAAACAATAAGACCAGAAAGTACAAAATTGCCCTCAGTAAACTGCCGTTCTGTTTGGGGGGCCTGCACCAGTACTCCTTGGATTAAACTGCAATGGAATATAAGACATCGTACACCAACAAGAACCAGGCCTAAACTAAGTTCAGTTGGAATAGACCAGACCTACAGTACTAAATATTATAGCCCAATTTTCTTTAACTACGTAACTCCTATCAAGATGGGTCAAGACTATTTAATGCATGTGTGCTGAAGAAAGAGATCAACTTTATCTAGTCCAAGACTTAGTCAAGATTGTTCAAGAGTACTTGATGCATATGTGTTGACAAAGAAAAGCATTAACAAGTTAGTTGTAACTATTATCTAAAGAAATGAAGTCTTATTTCAGTCAATAGGTTAGTTTTTTCTTAGTTGTGAAAATTGCTGAAAATGTAATAATTGGTCAAAAGTCTAGGAGGAAGTCCCAAAAGAGTCTAGAACCCTCCTAGATGCTCTATATAAGGAGCTGCCAGTAAGTTAATGGAACAACAGATTTGAATGAAATCTTGGTTCTGGTTTTTTCCCGTGGTAGTGAGAAAAAGTTTAGGAGAGTCATATGTGAGGTGACATATCTTGAGGTGGGAGGCCTAGGTGTGAGTGAGCAGCTTAGCTTCATAATTACACACCATTCTCATGCTGTCACCACGACATTATAGTCTCTCACTCACACCTAGGCCTCTCACCTCAAGGTTTCTCACTTCACAAAGTAGTGAAGTCTTATTTCAGTCAATAGGTCAGTATCCTGTTTTTTATTTTTATTTTTTATTTGTTTTTTTTTATTTTGGATGAATAAAATATATTAGAGGAGAAGAATATACAAAAGGGAGGGAAGAAGAGAAGGGGGGGAGCATCACAAGGAGGAAATCTAAAGCGCAAAGCCCATACAAAAGGGGCACATGACACGGGGGTACAATGCATCAGGGGGGGAGTAGTAGATATGATCGAGATGGGGAGGCCCCAAGAGACAACAGTGAGCCTGTTCCTTGGGGAATCTCTGACTGTGCGGTGAAGGAGGTAGGCAAGCTTGGTGCTGACGTTGAAGTAGAAGGCATGCCAAATCATGTCATAAGAGCGAGAGTTGGAAGTCCATCTACGAAGATTCCGCTCCATCCAGAGGTGCTTAATGGTAGCACAGAAAGCAAGTTCCCAGCAATGTGATAGATGGTGGAGCCCCGAAATGTCATGTCAACCCAGATCCATTCCTTACAGAAAGGGAGAACTCTCCTTCTAGAAGGCCAACAACGGCTGAGAACTTTTTTCCAGATGGTGGACAAGAAGGGGTAGGAGAAGAACAAATGGTCAACATCTTCGTTGCCATTCTAGCATAGACAACAAGTAGGAGGAGGCTATATGTGACGGTAAATGAGGTAGGACTGCGTGGGAACACAGATAGAGAAGACCCGCCAAGTGGTGAAACAATGACGGGGAAAGTGACCTTCAAATCAAAGGAGATTCCTCCAGGAGACGAGGGGGCAAAAGGACTGACGAAGTTCCAGGCAGAGGAAGAACTGAGTAAGTTGGAAAGGGAGGGCTTCCAGAGGATGGAATCATCTCCGCCTCTATGCCTCGGGAGGGGGGAGGGCCCAAATGTCATCCAGAGGCAGAGGGGAAGGAGGGGGGCCAGTCATCATTGAGTATGATGGAAGAGACAGTAGTTGATTGATCAAGACCCGAGGAATATATAATCTTGGGGCTTACCACACGAAGAATCACACCCGACGGGTACCAAGAGTCAAGCCAGAGGGACGTATAGGCACTATTACCAATGGAGTACGAGATGGCATCCATAGCCAAGGGTCTTAAGCTAAGGATACTAGACCCGACCCAAGATGCATCCAGTCCAGGGGAAATGGTCTAGAGGGAATCATGCTTCAGAAGATGGGAATAAACCTAGGAGACCCAGATGTTGTTTTGTTTGGTCACCACCCTCCAGATGAGCTTAAGAATGCCCGCGGAACATAGTTATCACGGTGCCAAGGCGAACCAAAGCGTTAGAGGGTTGCCTAAGCACTTAAGCGACAAGGCGCTTGCCTTAAGGCAAACAAGGCAACCAAGTGTTATTTTTTATTTTCACAATTTTCTAACATTATTTAGTATGCTACATATACCTTGTATCATCACAAATAAGCAGTAAGCCACATCAAGTCATCAAAATCAACATTAAGCCACATCAAATCATCAAAAATCAATAATAAACCACATTAAGTAATAAAAATTCAACATTTAGAGAAATGCCCTTGTTTAATAATAAGTTTTACTAGTCATATGATTTTATTTTTACACGAGGCTTTTTTTATTAGGTATAGCACAAAACCAGCTTTCCAACAAGTTTAAGATAACTTAAATCTAAGTTGTAGTAACAAACTTATATTCTAATCAAACTTATATTAAAGTTAAAAATGCCCCTACAACCAAAAATCCAATTTTTGTTCTTGGACTGGGGGGGTTGACTTTTTAACCTTTTAGAATTTGATTTTTAAACTATTTCTATTGGTTTCAAATTAGGGGGTATTTGCTTATTTATGAATAATATCTTAAGTAACTTAAATGATATTTGGCATAAATAAGTAAATAAAATATAAGGCGAGGACTTGGGCAAACCGCCTAGACACTAAGACCCAGGAGAGTGACATTACTCTAGAGGGTAGACCCAGGCGACGATTGGACAACTATGCTGTGGAGTTGATATCTTTTATGCGCCTAAGACCCAGGCCGCCTTCAGATTTAGGGAGACAAACATTACTCCAATGGGTGGGGTGGAAGAACTTGTTGGAGTCAGAACCTTTCCAAAGAAAGGAACAAATGAGAGACTCAATAGCTTTAATGATGGGAGGGGGAAGGACAAAGATACAACACCAGTAGAGGTACATTGATTGGAGAACAGATCTAGAAAGCTCAAGCCTCCCTGCATATGAGAAAAGCATGCTCTTCCACAACTGCAGCCTCTTACTTAAGAGATCAAAAATGGGAGTGCAGTGATGGGCCAAGATCCTGGCAGGGATGAGGGAAAGCCCAAGATACTTGGCTGGGAGAGAGCTAAGAGTGAAACCCATAATCTCAAGGAGACGGGCAGAAGTAGCTTCAGAAATCCCATAAATGAAGATGCGAGATTTTGAGAGGGTTAAGGCAAACTCCCGAGAGGTTTTCAAAAAGGTGGAGGGAAGACAGGATGGAAGAAATGGAGGAATGATTAGCTCTAGAGAAGATCATTAGGTCATTGGCAAAAAGTAAGATGGGTACGAGAAGGAGTTGCATTTGAGGGAAAGATAAGGTGGAGGTCAGTGGAAGATTGGATGGATCTAGAAAGGGCCTCAAGGCCAAGGGAGAAAAAGAAAGTGGAGAAAGGACAACCTTAGCGAATTCCAATAGAGGAATGGAAGAAGCTAGCAGGGTTGCCATTAACTAGGATAGAGAAACGATGGGTAGAGATGCAGGCCAAGATCCAACGGACAAAGTTGGGGAGGAAGAACATTTGGAGGACATTTGAGAAGAAGTCCTAACGGATAGAGTCAAAAGCTTTATGAAGATTGATCCTAAGAAGGGCCATCGATCAATGGGATTTCCGCTCAAAGCCACGAACAATCTCATGGTACAAGATGACATTATCAGCTATACTCCTAGCAGAGATGAAGGCGGATTGGTCTTGGCTGACCAACGAATCAGTGACTTTTCGATGCGGTTGGCCAAAATTTTGGGAATGAATTTGTAAATCAGATTACAAAGAGAGATGGGTATGAAATCCTACATAGAAGAGGCTCCATCGGATTTGAGGATGAGACTGAGGAAGGTTGGTTCACTCCATTAATCTGGGTGGGATCAAAGAAGAAGCTTTTGAGAGCTCGAATAAGATCCTTGCCCCAACAAAAGAAGAAGCTCATGCTGAATCCATCCGGCCCAGGAGCTTTACTGGATTTGTGGGAGATGACAACGGAGGTAATTTCCTCTTCATTGATGGCTTGAAGAGAAGGGACAAGGTGCTCAAGAATGAATTTGTTGATCAGGGAGGGGGGAAGGGGAGAATGAGAGGAAGGGGATAGCGACGGGGGGTTGACGAGATTAAAGAAGTAAGAAGTGGCTTCAGCATTGATGTTAGCAGGACTCTAAAGGGTATCACCATTTCTGGAGATGAGAATGTGGATGGAGTTTACATTGTTCCGACCTTTGATGGTGAGGTGGAAGAGAGTAGAGTTAGAATTTCCAAGCTCCAACTATTTAATGCTTGATTTTTGCTTGAGGAAACTCTCTTCTTGGGACAGAAGCAAGGAAAGCTCACGAAAGACAGATCTTTCCTCCTCAGCTAAGGCAATGTTATGGAGATCCAAAAGGAGTCTAGCCAAGGTTCAAAATCTCCTTTCGTTTCAGTGTTTCGGTAGGTTCAGAAACTGAAGTTTCGTTTTGTTTCGTCGAAATTTCGGCCAAAATGGTGTATTTTTTTTGTTTGTTTTGGTTGACTATTTTGGTGGTCAAACGGCCGTATTTTGACCTGAAACTTGGTGGGTAACTTATTTTAAGGTTAACAAACATTCTTAGAACATAAAAATGCAAAAATATTAGGACATAACATTGTTTAAGAGTTGCACCTTTGTTTGGAAGCAATCGTCGAACTGTTCTGAAAATTTTACCTGGTTTTGGAGAAAGAACTTTACCTTTCTAAGCTTTGACTATGTAGATCTTATAGAAGTCCAATGGAAGTCAAAATGTGTGATGATGTGGCTAATTAGAGGCTTGTTGGAGACTTTGAGTGTTTTTCCTTCAAAATATGCAAATAGAACTGAAACCACCAAGGTAGGCGAGACAGAGTCGAAATTTCGACCGAGATATGGTATATATAACACATGGAATGTACCGAGATAGGCAAGATACCAAAACAATACCAAAATTTTGTACAAATGCTATTTCAAGTCTTATTTCATTTCGGCCACAAAAAGAAAAAAAAAAAAAACCGAAATTCTAAAATTTCGCCAAAATTCCGAAAGTGAAACTTCAGCAAGATTTCGAACCATGAGTCTAGCTTGGATAGCGTTAAGTCTGTCTTTGCAAGAGGAGGCTTTGTCAGAGATGTTATTGAAGCACCTGGAGTTCCATAGCTTGAGGGCAGCTTTGAAGTTCTTGAGCTTCCTGGAGAAGGCGATAAGAGAAGAGAAGGCATGGATAAGAAGACTCCAAGCTTCCAAAATTCGAGGGGAGAAGTCAGGGTAGAGGGTCCACATGTCAAAGAATTTGAAGTGTTTTGGACCAAAGGAGGAAGAAAAATAAGCATGGAGGGATATGGGAAAGTGATCAAAGATGGTAGAAGAATAAAAGGTGGCGTGGGATGAGGGGGAGGAAAGCCACGCTTTATTGACAAGGCCTTGCCAATCTTACAAGCGACCCTGTGAACCCCACTTCTACGGTTTTTCCAAGTAAACTTAGCACCAGACCAGTGGAGGTCAAACATGAAAATGTCTTCAATACAACTATTTAAAGCCTCCACGGAGTGTGGTCAATAGGACCCCCTCCCTGCTTATCGTGGCTAAATCTGACAACATTAAAGTTGCCTGCTATCTCCTAGGATGGAGTCAACAGAGGAGGATATGGATCGAAAGTCCCTCCATAAGGAGAGCCTTTCCGAAGCACTGTTGAGAGCATAAACAATAGTGAGGAGACAACAATTGGACCCAGAGACGTCAGAGATGGAGAGATGAATGGACTAGGATAAGGTGGCAAGGGGAGTGATGTGGAGAAAAATGGAATTCCACAAGATCCAAATCCGACCATTGGGACAGTCAGAATAGTTGGCAATGAAGGACCAAGATGGAACTATGGAAGTGGCAATGCGGGGGGCATTTGCCTCAAGGACTCTGGTCTCAAGTAAGCAACAAAGAGGGATCTAAAAGATCTAATTTGGGATCTAATGGAGGCATGCTTAGCCAGGGAGTTGAGGCCATTCTAGATGGTCCAAGGTGTCATAAGGATGTGGGTTAGGGGAAAAAGCTCAGGGAGCTAGAATGGGTTTGCCAGTGACCAGTAGAGGAGAGAAGCTTCCTTTATGCCGCTGGTACTACTTGATAGGTGATGGTCGAGTTGAGGCAGACATTGGAGGCCGACAAGGAGAGGCCCGAGTGCAATGCTTTGGAAACCTGGGGGAGTTGGGAGGGGCATGGGGGAAGCTAATTTCTTCAATAGGATTGTCATTAACAAGTGGAGTTGAGCCATTGAGAGTGCCCAAAGAAGCTGGCGGAGGATCAGTAGAGGAAGGCATAGTAGCAAGCATCAATGCTGAGGTTGTAGTCTGATTGGGGATTCCATGAGGCAATGACAACGTCGAAGGAGGCAAAGCATCAGTGACCTAGGCCTTGGGATCAGGTGCAAAGGTAGGCATCGATGCTAAGATTGTAGAGTGATTGGGGATCTGGCAAGGTAGCGACAACGTCGGAGGAGGCAGAGCAGCAACAGATATAATGAGGCAACGACTGATGAGGCACTTATGGTAGCAGGGGCAGACCTGATTTCCTTAGTGGATGAGGCTAGCAGGTCATTCAGTAAGGATGAGGATGACGTAGCACCATCAAAGATACAAAGGGGAGCTAGGAGGGCATCATATAGCAAAGTGTCGCGGAAAGGAGTCAAAGGGGCTCCATCAGCAGTGAGAGGGGCTCGCATGTCACCAGTACCAGAGAGAACCAAGGCAAGAGCAGCTCATAAGGCAATAAGGTGCGTCAGGTCTCGAAACAAGCCATTAGGTGTAGGAGAAGGTTGAGGTGGGTCGGTAGGTCTTGGATTGGAAGAGAGGAGATGTAGTGGGTCGAGTTAAGGTTGGGTCAAATGGGGTTAGATGTGTGGGATGGGTTAGGAGAGGGATCGATAGAGTTCAGGTTTAAATAGGTTGAGTGGGATGAGGATAAGGGAGATTGATGTAGATAAGTCACTTAATGGGCTTATTTTATTGCAAATAAGCCTTCGGTTAGATTATGTATGTGTTGGGTCTTTGATCCCATGGGTTTTCTTTATAATGGACCACTTTAATGGGCTTAATATATGGGTAGAAAGTAGAAAAATGGGATTTAATTCATTAGTTTAGTTATGAGTCCTGTTTGAGTCTATTTCCTTTGTTATTTCAGTTTCCTAATCAATTTAGGTTTTCCAATTAGTTAAGAATTGGGTTAGGCCTTTCTTTTTTAGTGTTTTAAGTCAGTTTTGAGTCTTGTATATAAGTTTGTAATGGGCTACAACATGGAAAACGAATTTATGAATGAAAAAAAAAAAGATGGCTTATGCTGTTGTGCTGTGGGATGCAGTTGGGTGAGATGCCCTAGGTCAGATGCCTAAACCTGAGGGTGAGATGCCCATTCAATAGTTCTTCTTCCCCCTTCTCAACCTTCAATCGAATTCTCTTTCTTTTCTTATTTTCCTTTTATTTGTTTGCTGTGAGAGAGTATTTGAGAGCTAGAACCAAGCCTTTGGAGGACATCTTCTCTATTCAGCAAGAATTTCAGATCCTGCCTGGGATTAGGATCACTTATGATTCTAGTTCTACATTAGAGATGGGCCAGGAGTAGGATTGGAAAAAGTTTTAGAGGTAAGGCCCATAGGGGAGATGAGCTGGGCTTGCATGGTAGATTTTCTAGTGGACTGAGGAGGGGTGTCCAAATGGAGGCCAGACCCAAGATGGAGATGGGCTGGATAGGTAAAAGAGGGGTAGAAGAGGTGAGAAGGTAAGTCCGTAAGGAGAGGGAATAATTTGGGTTGAGGATAAAGGCAGAGTGGATGGTTCAAATGGGATGACGGGGATCGTAGCGTCTTCAAAGGGGGAGACGAGGCCGAGTTGACAAAAGCGGTAGAGTTAGAGACTCCAAAGGAGGTGGAGTCAGAATCATCAAAGGAAGAATCCTCTCCAGAAGAGCAAGCCGATTGGGACTTCTCTCACTATCGCAAGATGACAGGTCTGAATCAGACTCAGAGGAGGTGACAGTATCTTTAGAGCCAGAGACAGCTAGGGATTCCAAATGGAGAAACAGTTTGTGTCGTTGGCCCGTTGTTGAAGGACCAATGTGTCGAGCAGGGGGTCTCTAGCGATAGCAAGAGCCAAGGAGAGGCATACGACTTCTGCCGTGATAACTGCGGTGGTGAGACTTTTTCCGACGACCTCTCTTCTTAGGGAGGTAAATTTCAGGGTTTTCAGCATCATTGGTTTGTTTGGACCGATGGGAGTAACGCGGGGATGCAGGCTCTCAAGGAGTGACTGAATGATTTTTAGGAGATGCAATGGTGCATCTAATTGTAGTAGACAGGCTGGTCGAAGGAAAACCCACTTTTTTCCATAATAGTTATTGATGCGGAAAAAATTGACCGAATGATCTTCCCTGCAGTTCCTGGTGCTTTGGCCGACCTTCACAAAAGAGATGACGGGAGAGCTGTGCTGACCAGACGGGGGACTCTCCGATGCCTAAGTTAGATCTTTCCATAGCAGATGATCAAGAGAGCTTTCTTAGTAAAAGAAATGATTGATCGATTCCCTATGATGGAGGCTTACCTTGGTATTTATAGGCTGCTGATGGAGAGAGGAGGGGCGTTTGTGGAGAGTCCAGTTTAGGCGTAGAGTCCTTGAGGGGAGTAGCACTGTGATTCTGGGAATATTCCGGGTTCCAGTGCATATTCTGGGAATATTCTCCATTGATCTCAGAGGTGCCAGTGGTGAGAGGGGTGGAGGCCTCTGATGACGTGTAGTGGATAGAGTCCTGCCCCCATGATCAAGGATCACGTCCCTTGAATGTAGGAGTGGATGTGTGCACGTTTCCGGGTGCATTACTTGACTATGCCGAGCCGAGGTGACTGGTAGCACGGCTTGATGGAGGGCTGAGGTGCCAAGGTGGCAGCACGGCCTGATGAGATGCCGAGGTGGCATCACGGCCTGATGGAGGGCCGAGGTGGCAGGACGGCCTGATGGAGGGCCAAGGTGGAAGCACGGCCTGATGAAGGGTTGATGTGGCAGCACGGCCTGATGGAGGGCCGAGGTGGCAGCACGGACTGATGGAGGGCCATGGCGACAACACGGCCTGATGGAGGGCTGAGGTGGCATCACGGCCTGATGGAGGGCCGAGGTGGCAGCACGGCCTGATGGAGGGCCGAGGTAGTGGGTCAGTCCTGTTCAGGTTTGCATACACGCTTCAGTCATGCTAAGGAAGTGGACATTTTGCCTCATCAGTTATAAAGGTGGGAGGAGTGTCATTAGCAGGAATATCCATACAGATCCAGGCAAAGCCAAGTCTATCCATCAACTTCGTTCGATGATTGAAAAATAACAGCTTATCGATTAAAGAGCAAAGACTAAGCCCTTTCTCTCCCCGGTAATGGAGAGGCAGGTTGGGTAAGGTGACCCAAAAAGGAGCTGATTTGAAGTTCACCTTGCTGAGTTTGGAGAACTGGTCCCCTTTCTTGAGGATGACAGGCTGGTTTTCCACTCGCCATGACCCTCCTTCAAAAGCGAAGAGCGAATTAGCTTCAAGAGAGAAGTTGAAGATTCCATTGTTGAGCCTCAAAGAGTCCATATGTCAAGAAAGCCTCCATTGCTTGGAGAGAGAAGCTTGGACAATACTAAAATGGGGCCTGCCCAAATATGTATTGTTTGCCGAACCTTCCCCTTCAGTTTTGGTGTGCCAAAGGGTTAAGTATTCTTGGCTTGCTAATTAGAAAACCTCTGTACTCGGACATTAGAACAAAAAAAAATGGACAGAATCTCCTTTGCCCAAATATGTATTGAGGTTCAAGCTGGCAATGAGCTCCCTACCATTGTCACAATTTCGAATGGTGAAAATCACACTTTTGTTCAAGATGTCAATTATGAATGGGTGACTCTGGCCTGCTCAATTTGCAATTGTTTTGGTCACAAATCGACCTCTTGCATGAAAGCTGCAGTCGAAGTTCATACATCCCTCCCAATTCGATCACCTCTGGGACAGAAGATACTTTGGTTGGACTTTCTCAGCTAGAATCTCCCACCGAGATTTTTATCTCAAGAACCAGGAACAGGAAAAGAAGAAACCGCAACCCTGTTCTGCCGGAATCTGCTTTAGCTCTGACGAACCAGAACCCTATGTTCTCTGATCCCAAGTCAAAGGCTTTACCTGCTGGTCCATCGTCAAATCTTTTGTCTGGAGGTCACAACCAATTCTCGGTTCTGGCATCTACTGACCCTAACACGATGGATGGTAATCCCATTTGCTCCAGCGACTTTACCTCTGTGCACAATCTTCCACTTTTGGATTCTTCGCCTCTTGAAGGACAGTCGAGTCCCCCTAAACCCTTAGATGAAGCTTCCATCCCGAAATCCCCTCTTCCGCCTCTACTTCCTCTCCCTGCCCCTGCAACCATTCCTTCGGCAACCACTCCTTTGGTGTCTAATCCCTCAGCTTACTCCTAATAACCTTTCACCCTTGGTCCAACCATCCTGGCCCAACCTTGAACCACCATTTGTTCCCTTAAGTCAATTTCTCTCGGTTCATTTGCTAAACCAATTTTCAAAATACCCATCGGACCACCCCCTTTACCCTAGAAACCTTTATAGCCTGACCCACCCATTTACCCAACCTACTTACCCTAGTGACCAATCCGACCCAATACCCAACCTTTCTAACCCACTACCACTGCCTCCTTCACCCGACGATGCTCTCTCGGGATGCTATCGTTGCCCGAAACTCCTCATGCTGCACATCCTCTTTCGCTGCTTCTGGTTTGCCACCTCACCTTGCTCCTTCTTGAGCTTTGACTCTGAGCTCCTCCCCTGGTGTTGCCTCTCCTCCAGCCGATAACCCTGCTCTGACATCTTCGCTCGACACCTCGTCTGCTTCTCCGCTCAATGGCCAAGTCTGCTATTGCTGATGTTCAAGACTTCTCCGACAATCAGAACCTTCTGCCTGCTCCATCTAATGTTCAAGTCTTCTCCGACAACCAGAACCTCCAACCTATTCCTCATCTAGCCTTGGAAGGCTGTGATACCTCTGCCTTACTCCTCTTCTCTCTGCTGAAGACGGCCTTGGAAGGCCCCTGCTGTAATCTGGATTCGACACCTGCTTTGGCTTCCTCCTAAAGCCAGATCACTTTGGCTCCTGAAGACTATGATGCCACCGCCTGCGCACTCCACTGCTCCTCTGCATTTTTGAGTCCTTGCGACTTATCTCTGAAGAATTGTTCTAGCCCCGTGGCTATTACAACTATGCAGCTGACTGACCATGCTACTTTGACCAATTCCCTGGACCCCATTTCGGCTCTCTCTCCTGCCCATCAACACTCCAATCACCTAACCTCCATTAAGCCACCATCCATCAGCACCACCAAATCCTCCACCCAAAAATTCAAAAAACAGAAACCCAAAGCCTCTACCATTATCACCAGATCAAACACCCCCGCCACCACCCCTATCACTGGTTATAGCCATAGATCTCTTGCCCCCACCAGGCCTCCCCACTCCCTCCACACCTTGCAGCTCTTCCAAGCGTTCGATGCCCACTCACCCCTGTTCTAAATGATCCCTTGGATCAACTGGAAAGTTCGAGGTCTTAATTCCTCGGCTAAACAATAGGAAATTAGATCTTGCATTCGCTCCCCCAATTCCAACTTCTGCTATCTCCTTGAGACTAGGGTCTTAGAACCCAATGTTTCCCGCATTGCTTTGTCAATTGCTCCCCCTTGGTCCTTCTTAGCCAATTATCTGCACAGTCCGAATGGAAGGATCAGGATTCTGCAGGATCCCTCCTTTCTCAACATCTCCTACCACTCTTCCTCCGCTCAAGCTATCCACATCTCCATTTCCCATCACTCTGGTCCTTTCATTTGCTTCCTTTCCATCATTTATGCCCACAACCAAGCCTCCCTCCGTCTTCCCCTTTGGGACAATCTTCTCTCCTTCTCCAACACAGTTGGCCCCAATCCTTGGGGCATTGCTGGTGATTTCAACATCATCCGATACAGTCATGAAAAGCAAGGGGTAATCCATTGATTCTCAGGCTGTGGATTCTTTTAATGATTTTATTGAGGATCTCAATCTTACCGACCTTACATGTTCTGGGCCTAAGCTCACCTGGCACAACAAGAGAGCTGGTAATCTTCGGGTGGCCTGCAAGCTCGACAAGGCCCTTGTCAATGAAGCCTGGCTCAACTCTTTCCCTTCTTCTCATGTCTGCTTTGGGCTTCCTGGGATCTCTGACCATAGCCCCATCTCAATCCATATCCTCCCCTTCCGCTCCTTTGGTCATAAGCCATTCAAGTTCTTTGACATGTGGACCTCCCATCCGGATTTCCATTCTCTTGTCCATAATACATGGAATTGCCACTCGCCTCACTCCCCATCCCCTCTCATTGCTTTTGCCAACAGGCTTAAGAGTGAAATTTTCCCTAAAGCTCTGAAACTCTTCCACCTTTGGGAACATCTCCTCTCGTGTCACTTCTGGCCGAGACAAGCTCCTCTCCATCCAAGCCAGGCTCCAGCATGATCTCCTCAATCCATCCCTTGCAGAGGAAGAGAAAGCAGCTGCTATTGATCTTTCTCATCTCCTCGACCAGGAAGAGAGCTTTCTCCATCAAAAAGCCTGAATCAAATGGCTTGATTTGGGAGATTCTAACACGGTTTATTTCCATCACTCCCTCAGAGCAAGGAATAATGCAAATTCCATCCGATGCTCATTTCCTCCTCCGTGACCGACCCTTTTGCCCCAGATCTCATCAAGTTGGAAGCGGTCTCCCACTTTCAGAGGCTATCTAGTCCCTCCCCTGCAGCTCAAACCCCCATCCCCTATGACCTCCTCAATAAGTTCGTCCCTAATGACTTCATTCCTTTTCTCCAATCCATTCCCAGTGAGGAAATCATTTCTGCCATCCTCTCCCACAAATCCAACAAAGCCCCGGGCCCTGATGGTTTCAGTATGGCATCTTCTTCGCCTGTTGGAGCACCATAAGAAATGACCTTATTTCCGTGGTGTGTAGCTTCTTCTACAACCCAAACCTAATCGGGGGGATCAATCACATCTTCTTGTGTCTCATACCTAAGAAAGTGGGAGCGGCTTCCATGAATGACTTTAGGCCCATTTCTCTCTGTAATTTCCTTTACAAATTCATTGCCAAAATCCTTGCTAATAGGATCCAGAAAGTCATTGACTCCCTCGTCAGCCCCAATCAATCGGCCTTTATTGTGGGTAGATGGGTAGAAGCATCTCTAACAATATCATCCTCTATCATGAGATTGTCTGCGGTTTTGACCGGAAGAACCATGCCCCTGCAGACCTCCTTAAGATCGACATCCATAAAGCTTTTGATACCATTAGCTAGAACTTCATCTCAAATGTGTTGCTCCAGATGTCTTTCCAGCCATCTTTTGTCCACTCGATCCACGCTTGCATCTCCTCCCCTCGTTTCTCCGTCCTGGTAAACTAGAGCCCCGTTGGGTACTTTCCCTCGAGGAGCGGCATTCGCCAAGGATGCCCCCTCTCCCCCTATTCTTTTCCCTCTCTTTAGAGGTCTTATCTCGTTCCATTCAATCTGCTACTGACCTCCAGCTCATTTCCCCCATCCCTAAATGCAAATCCCTTCTCCTCTCCCATCTGGCTTTTGCTGATGATATCATGATCTTCTCCAAGGCCGATCATCTTTCCGTCTCCTCCATCATGTCCACCCTCCAATCCTTTGAATCTTCTCGGGGCTAAACATCAACCTCCTCAAATCTAATATCTTCATTTTTGGTCTCTCCTGATGTCCGCAACACATTGTCTGAGCTCGCTGGTATCCCGCTTGGCTCCTTGCCTGTCAAATACCTAGGTCTTCCCCTTATTTCCTCCAAGCTTTCTGCCCACCACTGTGCCCATATGCTGGATAACCTTAGGAAAAGGCTCCAGCTCTGGAAAGGCAAACTTCTCTCTTTTCCTGGCAACCTTACCCTGATTAGATCGGTTCTCCAATCTATGTATCTATATTGGTATGGTACCTTTGCCCTTCCTGCTTCTGTAATTAAATCATTTGAGGGTCTCCTTTGTTCCTTTCTTTGGAAGGGTTCTGATTCCTCTAAAATCCTAAGACCCTTATGCTGGGAGAAGGTTTGCCTTCCTCAAGTTGAAGGTGGCCTTAGGATTAAAAGAATAAAAAACATCAACTCTGTTAGAATCCTTAAGCTCATCTGGAAGATTGTGTCCAAGCATAAGAGCATCAGGGTTGACTAGATATACTCTGGTCTGCTCAAGTCTAGCTCCCTTTGGACTGCTCCCTCCATCTTTGATGGATCCTGGATCTGGCGTAAGATTCTTAAGCTTCGGCCCCTTGCCCTCTCCGTCATCTCCTTCAAGATTGGTAATGGCCAATCCAACTCCTTCTGGAAGGACCCCTGGCATCCTGCGGGCATCCTCGCTCACATCATCCCCCTAGAGCCATATACTCTTGGGCCTTTCCCTAGTCGCCTTTGTCTCTTCCATCCTTTCCCCCTCGAGCTGGTCCCCTCCCATCTCTCCTCCCCTTCTTGACCTGTGGTCCTCCCTCCCCCCCCCCCCCAATGTCACAGAGGAAGGACAGACAAATGCATCTGGCTACCCTCCTCTAATGAAATCTTTACTTCCGCCTCTGCTTGGTCTTTCATTCGTAGCCCCTCCCCGGTTGTTCCATGGCACAAGGTGGTTCGGTTCAAAGAGCACATCCCCCGCCACAGCTCTACTCTTTGGCGTTGTTTGTCAAACTGCCTGCCAACTCAAGCCTTTCTCATTCACCGTTATATCCCAGCCAATCCTACATGTTGCCTTTGCCCCCTGGGTATAGAAGACATTCCTCACCTCTTATTATCCTATCCTCTTTCTTCCCTCATCTAGAAAACTGGCATGTCCAAATGCTGGCCTTCAAGACAGAGAGTGGAATTGGATTGATATGACATTCTCTGGTTCCTCTATCTGTGATTCCATTGGTAAATTAGCCTTTGCCGCCACTGTTAATCACCTTTGGATGGAACGTAACATTCGTAGATGAACTTCCAAATCCCGTTCTCCAGATAAGATTTGGAAAGCTATCTACTTCGATGTCACGCTTAAAGCTTCATTCCTTCAAACCCATCCAGTCCCCCGCCACCCCAAGAATTTCCCATATCATTGCTTCATGGAACCTGCAAGTTGACTCCATCCCCCCCCATTTGACAGCTTCTTGGACTCCGGTTCCTCGGCTCTCCCTCGTCCCCTCTTATTTTGGTAGCCTATGTTGGTGATTGCTTTGTATTTGTATTCTTCTAGTTTGCTTTCTTTGTAGGCTTCGGCCTTTGTTTTCTTTGTTGGCCATGGCCTCCCCCCCCCCCTTTTTCCTCCCCTTACATATTCTTCCTCTCTTGGCAATGAATCATTTATTCATCCAATAAAAAAAAGAAAAGGGGGCCTGCTGCCCATAAAATGCCCAATAACACATAAATTCCATTTCTCAATATCAAAATCCAAAAGAACGGTGGGGACATCCAACCTTTTTCTCATCAATGATGGTAGCTGAGATGAAAACCAGAGAATGGCCCTCTTTGGGGAGGGAAGGAGAGGGACGGGGCAATAGAGACCCAAGGCTTATCAGTGGGGGAGGAGGAAGCGGCCGGTGCATTTGGAGGGGGTTGAGGAGAGAGAGAGGAGTGGGAGGGAGGAAGAGAGTGTGGAGAGGTTGAAGGGTTGGGGCTAACGGCAGAAGAGTACTAGGGAGGAAGAATAGGCGGGAGGGGCAAGAGGATGCCAGCGAGACAAGCCGCCAAAGGAGGGCTAGGCATAACAGGTCAGGTAATGGGAGGGGGGAGGGGGGAGGGGGGAGGAGGGGCGGGAAAAGCAGTTTAGTTGTACACCTTGGACCTTTATTCTTGGTAAGATACAAGAGATCATCAGTTTCCTGTTAGTTGTGAGGAAACTTGAAAATGTATAGTTACAACCAGTTAATGCCTTTCTTCCATCGAAGCTCACAAACTCCATGAGACATCGTTCTAAATTCTACTTCGGCACTTGATCTAGTAACAACAATTTGTTTCTCGCTCTTCATTGTAACCAAATTTCCACCTACAAAGGTGCAATAACCCGATGTTGATCTTCTATCAGTAACAAATCCAGCCCAATTTGCATATATGCCTCCAACCTTAATGATCGTTTATTAACCAAGAAGCTTCTCCCTAGAATTGATTATAGATTACTTAGAATATGACACATTGGTTCCATGTAGCCAATTTTGGGAGCATGCATAAATTGACTGACCACACCAACAACATACGCCATATCTGCGCCATAGTTGTCAAGGCGTCAAATCAATCCAAGGCGGTGGAGGGGTGGCTAATCGATTTGGCGATGAATTGCCCGTTATGGCGTTGCCATGGCGGTCAAATCGCCCATATGTCATTTTTTATTTTCCCTATTTTCTAAAGTTATTTAGTATGCTATTTTTTTATTTCCCCTATTTTCTAAAGTTATTTAGCATGCTACAAGCCTACAATATATACCCTATAACAAATAAAACCAAAATTAAGTAACATCAAATCATCAAAAATCAACATAGCCCTGCCAAAATCACCCTGCATTTTACAAAAAATCGACCGCCTAATGAATCAGGCGTACCTGGCATCCATGGCGGTGCCATAGTGGCGCCTATCAGCCAATGGCGACCACCATTTGTGAGTCACGTAAATCGTAGCACTGCCATGAACTTCATTTTCAGCCAGGACGCCAAATCGCCACCTTGGCGACGCCATGACAACTATGATCTGCACGAGTGAGAGAAAGAAATATCAATCTCCTCGTCTCTGTATCTCTCTACATCAATAATAGGATGCCTACTTTCTTCACACAATTTGTGGTTCTAATCAACAGGGGACAAGTATGCAGCCTAACATCCCTGTCTCTCTTTGGAGATCCAAAAGATACTTCCTCTTAACACATATAGATACCCTCTGTAGATCTTCATACTTCAATTACCAAGATCTTTAATATAAATTGTTGCGCTAAATAAGCGCCTTAAGCTTCCTCAAATCCTCTTGATCATTTCCAGTCACCACAATTTTGTCAACATAAACAATGAGAGCAGTAAGTTTTCCACTATCCTTTTTTATGGACAAAGTCTAATCAGCATATGAGTATACCCATATCTCAGCAAGGCTTGTCTAAATCGGTCAAACTTAGCTCTTTGGTGACCGCTTAAGACCATAGAAAGCCTTTTTGAGTCAACAGAATTTATCTTCAGCAGGAAATCTGAATTCTTGAGGAGTCTGCATGTACACTTCCTCTTCTAAATCTCTATGAAGGAATACAATAACTACATCAAACTAGTAAAGGGGCCACTCCTGAGTTGCTGCCAAGGACAGAAGAATTCTTAGAGTTCAACTAAGCTACTTGAGTAAAGGTCACTCGGTAATCAACCCAATATACCTGGCCATACTCTTTTGCCACCGATATTGCTTTATATCTTTTAATGGTACCATCTGAATGATGTTTTACTGTAAAAACCAATCTACATCCCATTAAAACTCTTCCCTCTAGAAGATTCACCAACTCCAAAGTGTCATTTTTCTCCAAGTCTTTATTTCCTCATACATAGCGTCTTTTCCACTTTAGATCAACCACAGCCTTAAAGACAATTCTTGGCAATAGGCTTGGAGGAAAAGGAAACTATATAGGCAAGACATTCATAATACAACACTCGTATTAGCTCAAGCTCCTCCTATCATGCGACCTCGAGAACAAAGATCTAATTGTTCGCTACTATTCCACCTAAAAGCTCAAACTTTTAGGGAAGGGCAGCAGTAATTTATACATTAGCACTCCCCCACATGTGCAGGCCAAGGTCCCATGGTCCTTGCACGTGGAGCTCACGCCGCATTTCCTTCACGTGGCACCAAGGGAGAAGAAATGTCCGGAAAACTCATCCGATGCATTTCTCAAAAGTCAAACACTTGACCTCCACGCTTTGATACTATTTTCACTACAGTTCCACCTAAAAGCTTGAACATTTAGGGAAGGGCAGCGTTGATGTATACATCAACACTATTTACCATCTGTCTATGTGGACGACCCTGAAATTTCATCATGTCTTTTTTGTACATCTAGTTTTTCCACAATGCTCATAGTTGACTTTATCCTTGTCATCCTATGACCAGCACCACATCCTCTTCCTGCAATACGACCACCTCTTCGAGAAACAAAGGAAAGCAAACTTCTAGAATTCTCAAGGATGGAATTTGTCTCCATAGCCCATCTTATGGTCTCTTCACTCCGTAGATATCCACACATGTCATCAAAGGATGGAAGAGGGAATCTACTCACAATCTGAGCTCGAATTAGTTCGTATTCTAGAATTGAACCTCCAATCATCGTTGTCAAGGCGGCCCGCCTTGGTGTCGTCCAGGAGGTTTTCCTGGGGCCTAGGCGACTATCGCCTCATTGCAATGCATGTCACCTTATATTTTGACACTTTTTTCTTAGGTGAATAAACAATTCATTACCAAACAGAAGAAAACTTACAGCCCCTAAAGAGGAGAGGGGAAGAGAAAAACAAAAACCCAAACTCGAAGAGGGGGGGCTATTCCTGATGATGGAGCTGGACAGCTCCCAGGAATTTACGATATGGCAGTTTCTAGGAGAGGGACTACAAGTGGACGAAACTCGAGAAATCTTGGCCTTGACTTCAAAGGAGATGGAGCACCAAATCTTATCAAGAGAGCAAGGGTTAGAGGTCCATTTCCTATGATTTCTTTCCATCCAAATCTGATTTATGGTTACGCAAAAGGTAAGCTTTCCCACAGTATCACAAATAGACTTTCCTTGAAAAGTCGTATCCACCCAAATCCATTCCCTATGGAATAGAAGAGTTCTCCTGTTGGCTGGCCAACACTTGGCAAGGATCCCTTTCCAGATAGATGAGGAGTCGGTGCAAGCGAAGAAGAGATGCTTAATACTTTCCGGTTCATTGCCGCACAGGATACACATAGGATCCGCTGGAATGCCTCTAAGAATGAGGAATCAATGAATAGGCAAGGAATTTGTGAATGCTCTCCAAGTCGTGAAGCTTTGGCGGGGAAGTGATGCTTGAACCAGATGAGATTGTGCCAAGGGGTGCGCTGGATTTTGGCAACCCACATATGCCCAACCAGTAGATATAAGAAGCTTGAAGGACAGATTTGACGAGTTCTAAACGATTAGCAAATGAGAGGAGCTTCCCTTTCCAGAGTTGGAGGCGCTTTCTGATGAGGTCAATCATAGGAGTACAATGATGTATTGAAAGCCTGACAGGAATGAGAGGCAGCCCAAGATACTTTAGCGGAAGGAGACCCATGGATCTGCTCAAGCAGAGATGCTTTGGAAGAGTCAGGGATACCATCCAAGAAGATAAGAGACCTTGCAGGATTGATACACAACCCAAACATAGTAGCAAACTGGTTCAAGCAAAGCATGATAGTTTCAAGGGAAGAAGAATTTGCTTTGGAGAATATCATCAAGTCATCTGCAAAAGCTAGGTGAGTGAGCTTTTTTTTTTTTTTTTTTTTTTTTTTTTAATGAATAAATAATTCATTACCAAGAGGAGACGAATATATAAAGGGAGAGTGGGGGGGGAGAAAAGCCACAAAGGCAAGAGTGGGGAGGAGAAGAGCCACAAAGGCTAAGAACTAAAAATAGGGGTGGGAGGAGAGATGCCCGGAGGGCTACATAGCACGAGAACAGGGCCAAATTTGATGGATGATTTGGCAAGTGATTTCCCCTCCATAGGAGCCCGTTAACAAATCCGAGTCCCATCCTAGTGGTTATGATGTATGATTTGACATGTGATTTTAGCAGTGCCACACTTCAGTCCTTATTGAAACTATTAAATGGAATTAAGTTTTGAGAACATTTGAACTCATGGCATGTCTAATGGAACTTGTAATATTTTCAAATTTACATAATTTATGTTTTAAGATATCACTATATTTCTAGAAGCATCTATTTACCGATATTTTATGTTTTGCTCCCTTTCGCTCACTAAGCTTTCCCAAGCTTACCCTTGTGCTAACTTTCCAGATGTAAAGAATCAGGAACCTTGCTCATGTGATGAGTGCACTAGAGATACTGGAGGAGATGATTCTTAGTTTAGGAATATCTGATGATTACTAGATATTAGTTACTCATGTATTTGGAACAGATGTATCTACTCTGGATTTGGATTTGGATTTGGATTTTGATATTTGGGTTTTTCTCAAGGTTTATATGGATGGATGTAACGAAGATCATTTTATCATACTTTTTAAATGTGGTGTCACTAGCACCTTTAGACATTGGATTATTTGAATTTATTGATTTAGATGATTATACTTTGATTAAGATTTCAAATGCGTAATTATGATCAAGAATTAAAGTATCAGTAGCGGACACCATATTGGCTAGCTAAATTTAAGGTACGTGTTGGAGGGCATCGTATCATATCAGAGATACGCTAAGACATGCTAAAGATTAAGGATTAAAGTATTGGTATCGGAATCGGTCTCGGTCTCGGTCTCAGTCTCCGTATCGGTAAGTTAAAAAAAGATATGTATCGGATGCGTATCGTATTGGTGTCGGAGATACTTTAAACCATGTTTATGAATAGAATATTGAGGTTTATTTGGTGATTTTTTGGCATAGCAGCTCAGGTTCGGTTCATACTTCAACACGGTAACACCGAGCAATCTTGGGGACAATTTGACAACCCTTACCTCTAGGGAGGTTTGGGGCCGTTACACAAGGCTCCTCCGAGTATCAAAAACATATCCGGCATAGTTGTAAGGATTCTATCTCTCTCTTCCCCTTGGTAATGAATTTATTTAAAAAAAAAAAAAAATGATTCTACCTTTGTAGTTTGAATTAAGTTTTTGTATCAACATGCATGCTAGCCCTAGGTTGTACTTGTTGAAATTACTAGTCTACCTTGTGGAAATTTGTAGGGCATTTTATAAGCCCATTGACTATATTTTATGGGGTGTTTAGTGGGTGTTGGACACGGGAGTTTTAGCTCACTAGTAGTTGTAGCTACTATTCTTCTGGAGTTGTAGCACCCTTTTGGTCGTATGCTAGGTAAACCAGTGTTGTAGCCCTTTTCAGTTGTAGCTGACTAAACCAATAGAGTATTGAGCAACACTCATGGGTGTTGTTCAACCTCACGAGGGTTTAACCTCACAGGGGTTGTTCAACCACACAATACTCACCCCCGTGAGGTTAAACTCAAAACTCAATATTTCATTCAAATCTAAAACCGAGTTCATTGGTTACAAGTATATAAAGAGAAGACATAAACATTGACTCCTAAGTAGAATGTAAAATCCAAACAAACTCAAACTCTTATCTCCTATTTTCTACGTATCCCACTCAAAGCAAATCATGAGAAAACCACAGAAAACTACAAGTTAAACCCAAATAATAACTAAACCACCGCTAGCCTTTATTAGACCAAAAACACGGGTTAGGTTTATTATGTTTGTGTTTGTGTTTGTGTTTCCAAACTCAGTCGTGCTGGTCCAACCATTCGAGTGCCACCAAGGTACAAAATATTGGGTTTCAACATGGATTCGACCCTTAGGGAGACCGAAATTGAGGAAATCAGAGAAATTTTCCCGGTTTGGTGGTAACTTTGGTTTCGACCCCCAAATTTTTTTTTTTTTTTTTTTTTTTTGTATGTCCTATTTTAGACATTTCTAACCCATTCACATAATTATTTTCATGGAAAAAACACTTAAAGTCATGCTTCTGGTGTTAATCAAAGTTTTCTAACATACGAGTCTTTGACTGAAACTATACTACATAAGTACATTCATAAGCTTCTTCTGTTTTTTTATTTTTTTTGGTGAATAAATAATTCATTACCAAGAAGAAAAATAAAACATACATCTCTTAGAGAAGGGGGGAGGAAAGAAAGAGGCCCAGCTTAAAGGGACGCATTCCTGAGGATGGAGCTAGACAACTCCCACGAATTTACAATGTGACAGTTCCTAGTGGAAGGATTACAAGGAGAAGAGAGCTTTGAGATCTTTGCTTTGACATCGAAGGAGATGGAGCCCCAAATCTTATTCAGAGAGCGAGAGTTGGAGGTCTATTTCCTACGATTTCTTTTCATCCAGATTTGATTGATAGTTGCACAAAAGGCAAGCTTTCCCACAAGGTCGCATGTAGACTTGCCCCGGAAGGTCATGTCCATCCAGATCCATTCTCTATGGAAAGTGAGGATTCTTCTAATAGAAGGCCAACATTTAGCAAGAACCATTTTCCAAATGGATTTGGAGACTGTGCAATCAAAGAAGAGATGCTCCACAAAGGATGCACATAGGATCAGCTGGGATGCCTCTTTGGATGAGGAAGCAATGCATAGGTAAGGAGTTAGTGAATACTCTCCAGGCCATGAAGCTATGCCTCGGAATGTGATGAGGAAACTAAAGCAGTCTATGCCAAGGAGTGGTCGGAGCATGAGTTCTAACAAAATCCCAAGCAGCCTTGGCAAAGAAGATTTTGAAAGAAGAGGGCATCCAAAGAGTAGAGTCATGTCTTTGCCTTTGGGAATCTGAGATGACTGGCAAGGAGTTCCAAATATCCTGAAGCTGGCTTAAGGAGGTAGCAGGGGGAGACCATGAGCCGAAGAAATAATATCAGCCATAAGGGCAAGCTTGGGCAATCCTGAGTTATATATATTCCTGGCGCTAAGAGTATGATAAGTTACTAACTAAAAATGTGAAATATATGATTATAAGTTTTAAACAAACAAAACATAATGTAAAGAATCCAAGATAATAATAATATTACATAATTGTGAGTTATCTCTCGTCTCAAGTCGCAAGTCTCAACAGTCAACACTCAACAGTCAATTCCAAGTAGAGTGTCTAGGCAGTTCCAATTATATTCTATAAAAAATTTACATATTCTACTATATTTCCAAGTATATTCTATAAAAAAAATTGATTTTTGGGGAAGATGGAATCTACCTTTTTGGTCCAAGCTTCCTTCCTTAGGTAGATTTGCTATGAATGTGCAAGATCCAAGCTTAGAATGAAGATTTTATAGCACAAGGGCAAAATCTTGAGTGTTTTCCCAGGTTTCCCACTTCACAAAGAAGAAATAGGGGAAGAGGGTTGAAATTTTGAAATAAGAATGCTTGGTTTCACATTTTAGAAGGTTTTATAAAGGTTGGTTCCACCCAAAGGGTCAAATCCCATTGGTCCACCCAAAAATTCCCACAAATTGGTCAAAATGTGGGAATTTTGGTTGATACTGGTCAAAACCAGCGACTTTTAAAAGTCACATTGTATATGGTATCGGAGCATTGGGATACCGTCGAAATATGGAAAATTTCAACAGTATCAGTCGAAACATTGAACCATGAGTGCCACTGCATGACACCACCATCAATATGGTAAAGTAGAAAATACATGTGCAGTAGAACCTTCAAAGTTTGGATCCTACCGCTAATAATATATTTTCAATTTTTGACAATATATACAAAAAAATAAAATAAAAAGAAAATAAAAAACAATTGTTGCAAATTGATACAATACTCGTATCAACAAAGTTGGTGATAACTTTATGTATTCCCATGGTTCGAAAACTTAACGACATCAGATATTTCAATGTTTTTTCTTTACCGAAACAAAATTGCATGTGAAACATGAAAAGACACAATTTCGCTTATTTCGTTTCGAAATTTCTCTCATTTCAGCCCAAAAAATTTTATTTCATCGAAATTTCGGTCATCTAGGTCATTTTGTTTCTGCACATTTCACTAATTTCGTCCATTGGCCCCCCAAAATTGCCGAGAGAAACATATGGAAAAAGTACATTGTTTCAGCAAAATTTCAGTATTTCGAAACCACCAAAACACCGAAACAAAACGAGTTCTTGAACCTTGGGTATTCCATATACTCCAGGTAAATAATGCTTATTGTAAAAGAGAGTGATATTTTACACTAAACACAAAACCATATTTACTACAAGTAGGATCATTCACAGTTTAAGAAACATGTAATTATTACAAAGGGTAGTCGTAGATCACCAAAACAAGCAAGCAAGTCCATAAGCCCAATTATGAGTAAGGCACATGCAACCTATAAGCGCGCTCCCGCACCAAAGCCTGCTAATGCACAACTGTGCTCTATGATCAGCTCGACCACTGGGAGAGTAATCATAGAGCAGCTCGACCATAGGGGGAGAATGGGCGGTGTTATTCTTTAGATTACTCATTTGGTAGCAGCAAATGATTCTTAAAGATAGGAGTTCTTCCCTCAACTCATTCATATCTTACTCCAGTTAGGGATTCTCGGTCTCCCTTAATGCTTGGGTGCTCAAAGTCGCTGACTCTCTATAGAACTTCTAACTTCATTCACCACCCTCTCTTTGGAGTTCCTATTAGTGAGGTTATAAAATTGTTGAACCCTCTTCAATCAGCAAGGGCAGCTCCTCCTTTCATGTGACTCTCATCCAGCTGGGAGAGTGCATCCCATGAACATTTATAAACTTACTGCAATATTGGGTTAGTTGAATGGATTTGGCTTGAAATAATTACTTGTGATTGGCTTGGGTGGTTGTTATCTCTACTCAGTACCACTCTCCATAATCTCTTTTCCCATTCAATTTTGTTCTCTCTCTCTCTCTCTCTCTCTCTCTCTCTCTCTCTTCATATTCTTTTGTTTTGTCTGAATTTGTCTTTTCTGATTACTTCAATCTCGTAGTTTTTCCTCTTCCTAGACTACTTGATATTCTGATTCTCCCTCCACTTTGCTTCTTGATTTCTCACATTTTTTTTTTATATTCTGAAACTTCCATGTTATTTTCTGATCATATTCTTCCACTGATATCTCTCTTCCTATTTTCATCAATAATACCCTCTCTTCTTTTTCCGGATTAATGCTCTTCATAACCTGAGTAGGGGTAGTGTCGATCTCTGTCCTTGAGGAATTGTCCTTTGCTAAATGTTGGGATATCATTACTTTCTCCTTTATCTTACTCTCTCTAAGGACTATTTTAATAAACAAAATTACAAACCAATACAGAAAATTAACATATAAGGCAAAAAGAGAACCATAATTGGATAACTGCAGGACTAAATTTTTCTTGCAATCATCATAACATATTGCAGTAACAATAATAATGAAAATTACCCTCTTTTCTGCTTTTAAAATTGCATGAAAGTTCTTTGCTGCACGCTGTAAAGCCCTAAACACTTGATTCCTGTTCCAAAATGAGGCAAATTTGTATCTTACTCTACCTGAAAAGTGGAGATAAGAAAAGGAATGAAGCCTATGTAAAGTTGTGAACATGTTTCCATAGATAGATAACAATCACTAATTGAAAACACAAAAATTAAAAGTACAAAGAAAGTTCACAATAAAAATTTATCAATGCCAAAAAAAAAAAAATGAATGGTTGGATGAAACAATTTTCAATCTGCAGTCCCCCAATTCCAGGATAATACCTTAAACAAGGCATAACAAAATAGCTATTTCTACTCTCGTGAGAGAAACAGGCAATCAATGTTATATCCTACGATCTGTAGCACATAAACAAGACTATCAGACACCAAAATTCCAAAATATAGAAACATGCTATTTTATTACCTGACACAGAATTTATGTTTCAACATATATTTGAATATTGCAAACTAAAAGATGAAATAAACAATAGCATTTAGCAGAGCCACGCGAAGATGAAATAAACCATAGCATTTAGCAAAGTGACGCAAGATATGCTAATAATGGACAATGAAACACTTCAGCAATGCACAAATATGCTTAGGATACATGAAAAATATTGTTTTGAACCATACTATATCTTAAATAAATAGCAATTATAGTGTAAGGGTATTGAGAGATCAATAGTCGCCAATAATGTTCCCGAAAGCTCCAATAAGACGAGCACAAAAAAGGAGAAATCTGAAAATCAGATTCAAATTGAAGTCTCAAACCAGGGTTGAATTAGAGGGCAGTTTTGTACTTTCCGAACCTCTTGAACCTATGTGCACTGTTTGTTCTTGTTTTCCTATTACCTTCTGCATCGCTTTTAGGGTTGCGTTTCTACATGATGATGCTTGAGAAAACATCCAAACAGTGCGCAAGATCCCTTCAGGTTGGGAAGATAAGTGGCTGGACAGAATTAGGGCAAAACTAGGTCAAATCTGGAGATTTTGAATAACTCACAGATTAACCCGAGGAACCAGCTATGGACCTGGTCGAGCTCCTCCCTTGGTATCCCCAACAAACACCTAAAAGGGCTCCAAAAAGTGGCTTCTAGGTTGAGAGTTCTTGGGGAAATTGATTAGGATAAAAAAACCCTAATTCTGGCAGAGGCAGAGGTCAATTAGCTGACTTGGGCTGATCTTGATCTTAGATGGTTGCTGGTCTTCAAGATGATCTTCAAACGCTACTCTCACAAATCAGAATAAAAGAAAATCGAATAAAGGGTTGGAAAGGGGGGGGGGGGAGAAGTGGTTGGGTTGGGCAACTCACCCTCTCAAAACTGTAGGCATCTCACCCTCTCGAATAACAGCTCTCTCAGCGAAGAGTTAACACTCAATTTTCATCTATTCAACCTGTCTCAAAATTACAGCAATGCCTCTTTTATATAGGTTTATGACTCCAAATTTGATACCATGATTACCTGTTGATTTCGAGTTCCATCAAATTTGGCCATGTGATAGTATAAAGCTTTAAATTCATTACATTTTGATAAACAAATGACACAAGGGAAAGGTGTCAATAAATGGGTGGAAAACAATTGAGTTTTGCTATGAAAATTGGCTTATAACCAGTCCAGACCATAACCACAGTAAATGTTACTTAATTATAAAAGAGGAGGGGTAAGTGCGGAAACAACATGGTCCATGAGGGTTTTCCATCACTGCTTCCGTCGTGGCTACCACCACTGCCACTGTCATCATTTCCACTGCGGCCACCACTCTGCCAAGTGAGTTCTTGTGATGGTGTTAGTGACTGCTGCAGCGGCAGTTGGTGCTGCTTTTGCTTCTGGTGGTGTTCAAATCTTTTCCGATCTCAAATTTCTAGCAATTTGATGCAAGTTTCTTCACTTTGATCACTCTTATAAAGTCATACTAGAGATCTAATCATTCCCCCAAGCTCAGATCAAACATAAAAAGGGAAGCTGAAGTCATAGATTTTCTCTCAGGTGTTTTCCGCCTGTTAGGTCTCAATATGATGTCGAGACATATCCTGTGTCTAGGGCGTATCCACCCATATCGACTGCTTTTCCACCCGTTGCAGAAATAAGGTCTCAATATAAGGTCGAGACGTATCAGGTGTCTCAGGCATATCGAACTGTCTCAGTCTATACGGGTGGATATGACCCGAGAGACATTTTTTTCATGTATAATTTCAGCACAGTAGCATATTGAATTCTGGTTTCTAATACGTATAGGCCCTATATGGCTGATACATATTGATACTTGATACAGTGCTCTTACATAAATTATGTCATATAAATAAATGACTTGTGAAGTGTTGGTAAAATAAATGAGCGCCAAATAGAGTGGAATGGAGCAACAGAAGTGGAACATACATTTCCAAGATCTTTTCTGGAATGTAACAATTTTAGGCTCATTTAATTAAAGATTCCTAAGGCATGGCTAAACAACAGATTCATGGCATGCGATTATCTTTTCCAAATGGAAAATGCATTTATTTACTTCTGAAGCCAAGCCCAAAATTGTTGAAAAGGGGCAATGAGTTCAGATGAGTTGTGTTGACTATAGTACTTAGTGCACACTGCCAGATGTATATATATATATATATAAATCAGTTATTTTAATGGGAAAAAGGGAACATGACAGCTGTCAAGATGGAAATGGCAAGTCAAGTATACCTATGCATAACAAGGCAATCTATGCATTACAATAGTAGGTACTTGATGTACCATAAAACACAAAAGCCATGCCAATCCATGCATTAGTTAGTACTTGATGTACTATGAAGCACAAAAGCAATGTCATACAAGAAGAGAACTCTGTGTATTAGATGGGCATAAAATTTCACTCCCTAATTCAAATGGATAACCCACTCCCACCAAGTATATCATAATTTCTAAAAGACCACCATGTAAACCATCTTTCTCTTGTTCTCTACTTGACATGCAGCAGAATTCATTTGGGCCCAAATTCAACACATGAGCAGGTTCTGGTGAACTTCCAAATGAAATTTGAGGCCCCCATCCACCTTCCCTGTTTTACCTTTTGTGAAAACTATTTAGAAATGTAAATAATACCACTAAAGTAGAAAATATTTCTTTTAAAAAATGTAAAGTCTATGTAATCTGAAAAATATCTAAATGTTCTACATGTCTACTATGTACTTGTTTTACACATACAAACTTTTAAAGGAAAAAGTATTCTTTTAGGTGAAGATACCAAATGCTTACTGGTGTTTTAAATTAAAAGATAATTCAACTAACCATCACATGTTTTTTTATTGATGAATAAATAAATTTATTACGAAGTGAGAAGAATATACAAGGAATTTCTTTTTCTTTTTTTTTTTCTTTTTTTTTTCTTTTTGGGGGGGGGGCGGCACACAAACCAAAAGGAGAAAGCCCAACAAAAGATGGAAAAACCACCTACAAACATTAGGGGCGATCCCTACAAAAAGGGGAAATAGACATCAAGGCGGAAGAAAGAATAGAAATGGTGAGACCCCAAGACATAACAGTGAGCTTGTTCCTTGGGATGTCTCTACAGTGCGGTGGCAGAGAGAACCAAGTTTGGAGCTAACAACAAAGTAGATGGTGTTCCAAATCTTGTCAAAGGAATGAGAGTTGGAAGTCCATCTACGAAGATTTCGCTCCATCCAGATATGGTTAATGGTATAGCACAATAGGCGAGCATCCCAGCAGTATCACAAATGGAGGAACCAGAAAAAATCATGACAACCCAGATCCATTCTCTGCTCAAGGGGAGAATTCTGCTTCTAGATGGCCAGCAACTACTAAGGACCCTCTTCCAAACGGTTGAGGATAAGGGACAGGAGAAAAAAAAAGATGTTCTACATAACAATGCCATTCCAGTAAAGATAGCAAGAGGGGACCTGATACCGGTAGATAAGAAAAGACTGCATGGGGAGGCAGTTAGAAATAGCCTACCATGCCGTGAAACTGTGACGAAGGATGTGGCCTTTAAACTAGATGATGTTATGTTGGAATGTCCTCCAAATCACTACTAGCAGTATTGGCAATCCCCATTTTCTGAACGGAGTTTCGGTCAAACGGATATCTCTTGTGGACATCCGTAGACTCACAAATGTAGCTGATGTTGAAATGGCCAAAAACACTTGTGAGCACTAAGCACCCTTCCATAGAAAAGATTTCCTTCAGACGAGTTGTTTGCCCGGTAGGTCATGTGCCGCATCATCAAATAGGGGAGGTAGAGATCTGTACCCCAGTATACAAGCAGAAGGTGACGTAAGCATGCAATAGTGACACCTCGTTTTAGTGCCCGCCAGTTGATAGTACATTAAACTACATAATCTTGCAAAGCTCCTTGAGAGTAGTCCAAAGGTTCTAACTTATCTGAAAACCAATTACATTGCACTGAAGAGCTTTCAGGATAAGCTGGTTGGTCACGAAATCCATGTTTGCTAGTCAAGAGTGGTTTGGATGGAGGGAATCGGGTTCGCCAAGTGGTATCGCAACATAGGCCACCATCTCTAGTGAACAATTTTGGAAAGATGTGAAGAAGGTTCTTATATTTGGCCCAATTGTAACTGTCTTGAGGCTGGTAGACTCAGAGAAGCAGCCTACCTTATCATATGTGTATGCTGCAATGGAGAAAATGAAGAAGGTGAGAGCATCTATCCCTAGGGGTGCAAAATCCTACACAAAATTATTGAGGAGAGATGGGAGAAACATTTGATGCATCCCCTGCATAAAGCTGGTGAGTTTATAAACTTAATTATTAAAGACTTACTCTACACATTACAGTCAATGACAAGTAACTTATGGAATTTGCAACATATTATCTCAATCCTAAGTACCACTACAAGTACGATCTAGGAATGGATGATGCATTGATAGAAGTAGTGGAGCTTGTGATGGCAAAGTTAGTCCCTAAACCTAATCTACAACCAGCATGCAATACTGAGGTGGCTTAATGTTTAAGATATGTATAGCTTCCTAAGTGTTGATGAATTTCGTATTGTATACTAACTTGTATTCAATGTTTGAAATATGTATAGATGAAGGAATTCAGGGATGCTAATGGGAGTTTTGGTAGGGTAGCGGCAGTGGCTGGAAGACAAACTACTACGGTACTACCCTTGGTGAATGGTGGGTCCGATATGAAAATGATGCACCTAACTTGAGGAAGATAGCAATGAAGGACTCATCATTTAAAGTATCTCCGATACCGATACGATACCCTCCTATACGTATCTTAAATTTAGCTAACCGATACGATACACTGATACGATACATGGAATTTTTAAAATCCTTTCATATCGATATATATCCTACGATACATATCGATATGCATCAATACACCACCGATACACATCAATACGATACGATATGCACTGATACGACTCTATAGAATATATAAAATTGAGGTGAAATGTACGTTTCGGTATGTATCGGTATGTATCGATCAGTACGTATTGGTGAGTATCGATACGGATCGATCGGTAAGTATTGGTGAGTATCGATAAGAATCGGTGAGTATCGATATGTACCAACACAGTACGCTACAGTCATATAATGGCCAAGATGGGTAATTTTTCAGAAAAACACGATTTTTTGAGGGGTTTTTGTTTCAAATTTGCTGCTAGCCATATTTCTCTCTAACTAAAGTGGAAATCAAGGTTGGGAACAAGGATTTAACATTTATAGGACAACTACAAACCTTGAATTCTTAGTGCGATACCCTCAATTTAGTGTTTATGCATAATACATGTTATCAATAGCTTTTTTTAACAAATTCTTTAAGCAAAGGTGTTTAAGAAAATGTTTCCTATCCATTTATGTGTGTATCTTTAGCGTATCTTAATGTATCTCCGATACGATACGATACCCTCCAATACGGCGACCGATACGACGACCGATACCGATACTTTAATCCTTGATTAAGGTGCTCTCCCAAACTTGTTCTGCAACTGGAGTACGTTCTCATTGATCCAGACCAAGAGGTGGAACCGACTGGGTCACGAAAAGCTATAGTAGTTGGTGTTTGTGCACTATAACATGAGATTGAAGATGCAGCACATACGTCGAGGCATGAAGGGTAAAAGTGAGCCAATTGAAATTGCTTACGTTTTCCAAGAAGACTCAGATGATGAGGAGGATCCCATATACCAATGGGTGAAGGATCGAGGTAAGCCACTTATGGATCAGTCTGGGGGTAGGCCAGACCCCGTGGTAGCAAGTCGGATGGATACTAACGTGGATGAGTATATGTCTCGAGAGGGCCGTATACTTTCACAGATACCTAGGCCTTTTAAGTCCCAAGCTACTGGGATTGATGTGGAGCCTGAAACTATTTGGTCACGGTCCAGTGATGATAATGATGGTGGTGATGGGGATGATGTGGTGGTGGTGATGATGCAGGTGATGGTGATGATGGTGGTGATGGTGATGATGGTGATGGGGGGATGTGCGAGATGTACCATTACACTGAACCGGAGCAAGAACCGGTGCGGTTCACAGGAGAGACTCAGTTCACTCACGCCACATAGGACATGGACCATGGTACATGTTCATCCAGTGCACCCACACCCTACAAAAGAGGCTCACGTCGTCAATTCTTAGGTGGTGGAGAGGAGCAGGATAGCATGGACCCCACAGACATCTCTATTAGGAGCTTGACTGACACACAAGGAGGCTTAAGCATGGAGAGTGGTACTGGCATTCTTGGGGAGCCGTTGAATGCACTGTCAACTATATATGGCATAGGGACAATCGGTTCAGACTATAGTCATTATAGTCAATTTGGCCAGTTTGGATACCCACAGGCCAGCTCTTTCCCCTCTGCCACTGAGTATGAGGGTCATTCACACGGCTCACCCCCCCAGATTGGGTCAGGTTTTGTGGATAGCATCTTTGAGGTTCCAGAGCCCCAACCCCAGCCATACATAGTGGTTCTTGTCCGTCAAGCACCAAGCAGCAGCTATGGATCTTGTTCTAGCTTATTTAGATTCAGAGATATTTACCCAAGGATTGGGTACCTCCAGTTTGTAGGTGATACGGCCAAATTGATTGCCCCAGTAGGGTAAGAACACGTGGTATCTAAGGAAAGGACACGTGTCGCTCACCTGTTAGAGGCTGTAAGGAGTCTGCCCGCGTCATCCGCGTGAAGAGAATATTCGCCACGAAGGGGATAAGACGTATCCGAGTAAGACTCGAAGAGGAAAGGAGGCGGACCCGAGAAGGACTCCTCCAAGAAAAAGAGAAACCCTAAACCCTAAGAACTATAAGAGAGGGCCCGAGCAGAGAAAAAAAGGTAAGTAAAAAAACCCACACCATTACCCTTGTGAAAAGCTGTGCGGCCGATCTGTAACTTGGGCGTCGGAGGACTAACCCCGGATAAACATCCGGGCCTCTGCCTTCTGTATTTGTGCAGGATCAGCTCATACGGATTTTCAGCAGCAACAGATTGGCGCTGTCCGTGGGAACGACAGTAATGGTGGGGAGAACCTCCAATCGTAGGAACACTAGAGCAGCGTCGAATATAAACATGGGGGAGGAGAAACCTTCAGGAGGGCTCCCTCCCTCGACGGAAATCAGAGGAGAAAGGGGAATCGATGATCGGGAAGGTTTCGCGAGGGACCAACGTTCGGCCGGATATTCAGTGCGCGGAGATAATAATCCTCCACCCCCTCCTGGAGCGCAGGAATATGTGATAAGGGAGCAGTTCGAAGCCCTCTAGGAGAAATATGACCGAATGGCTGAGGCAATGAAAGAGGTCTCCAAAGCTCTCTCAAAAGACCGGCGGAGCACTGCAAGGCCCCCATATCCGGCCTGAGAGAGCTCGAGACGAGGACCGGAGCAGTACAGCATCGATAAGGTCCGATCATAATCCTCGAAACCGAGTGATAAGGGAAAGTCCCGCACCTGGGGAAGGACGCGACGTGCCGCCCGGGGCCAGACATGGGGAACCACGCCAAGGAGATGAACAGAGACACGAGGACTCGGGGTTGAAGCAGATGATCCCTGACCTGAAAGATGAGATCAGGAAGGTTGCAGAAAATCAGACGGGAGCTCGCAAGCCAGACCTCACTAATGACACGGCTCTAGCTGATGAGGTCATGAGGGACCCGCTCCCGATCAGCTTTCGCCTGCCAAAGTATGACACCTACGACGGGTCTGGGGACCCCGTCGATCATCTCGAAGGCTTCCAGGTCGCTATGCAGTTCCATCGAGTCTCGGAGAACATCATGTGTCGCGCCCTGCCATTGACGTTCAGAAGACCAGCAAGGCTATGGTACAACCGTTTGCCGATGAAGTCGATCCACAGCTTCAGCAATTTAAGTTACTTCTTCGTGAAGGGATTCTCCAGTAGCCAACCCCTTCAGAAGACCACGTTGAACTTGACCAACGTCAAGCAATATGAAGGAGAATCACTGCGAAACTACATGAAGCGCTTCCAACAAGAAAACATCACGATCAGAGGTCTGGACCCGAAAGAAGAGTTCACACCCCTGCTGGGAGGCGTCAAGGATAAGGAGCTGAAAAGGTCTTTGGCGAAGCATACACCGAGGAACCTGGCCAAGTTGAGAGCTCGGTGCGATAAGTACATCCAGATGGAAGAAACCCTTCAAGCCGATGAAGAAGCTGAAGGGAAGACGAGAAGGAAAATGATCTCAAGGGGCGACGACAAACCTTCCGAAGAAAGCAAAAGACGAAAGTCCGAGCGTAGTCGGGCACCGAGTCCACCAAGGAAGTTCGAAAAATACGCGCCCCTGAACAGGAAACGAACGGATGTGCTACTGCAGATAAAGGACTCCCCGGATGCCAAAGCCATGAAGTGGCCAGGAAAGATGGGACAACACCCCGAGAGATGCAATATGGACAAATATTGCCACTTCCACAGGGACCACGGCCACGACACCAAAGATTGTTGGCACCTCAAGGGGAAAATAGAAGGAATGATAAGAAGAGGATATCTAGGCCGATTCGTGGACCGCGAAAAGGAGGATGCCCAAGATGGTAATGACCACAGAGACAACCGTCGTAGAGATGGCAGAGGCCGCTATGAAAGAAGGGGGCCAGCCCGCATAGGCAATCAGGAACGGTAAAGGGACCGGACACCCGAGGAAGCTGACTATCACCTCTGGAATGAGAATAAAAGCCCAACTAGGGTTATAGCGACAATCTGTGGAGGCCTAGCCGCTGGAGAAAGTTCAGTCTCGGCCAGGAAAGCAAAAGCCTATGTGAGAAGCGTACATGTGGCTGAATGGTCGAACAAAAAGGCGAAGACGAGGACGGTTATTTCCTTCTCAGACGACGATCTGGAAGGGGTGCACACTCCGCACGACGATGCCCTGGTAGTCACCATGACCATAGCCGATTGTAGAGTGAAGAGGATCTTGGTGAATGACGGCAGTTCAACTGATATCCTGTTCCTTGAAGCTTTCCAAAAGATGGGCCTGGACGAGGGAAAGCTGTAGAAAGTCGAACACCCGTTGCAAGGATTCTCCAGCGTCCCAGTAAAAGTGGAGGGATCGATTGAGTTGCCGCTAAGAGCCGGCACTGGCGATCGCCAAGTAACGGTCATGATCAACTTCCTGGTAGTAGGCATTACTTCGGCATACAATGCCATACTAGGGAGAGTTGGTTTAAACCTGTTAAAGGCTGTCGTCTCCACACCACATCTCAAGATGAAATTCCCAACCAAGAACGGTGTCGGTGAATGTCGAGGCGATCAGGAGGCATCCCGGAGATGCTACGCCACTACCTTATGGGGAAGAGAGAAGGCGGGCGAGGCACTCCCGATAGAAGATCTGCGCGATGACACCAGTTATCAAAGGGGGGAACCGGCTGAGGATCTGATATAAGTTAAGGCCGAAAAGGGGGATAACACTCGCCAATTCCAGGTAGGGGTTACAATGCCAAGGCAGCAACAAGAAAAACTCATCTCATTCCTCCGAAACAACTCTGACGTCTTCGCCTGGTCGGCCTTAGACATGCCTGGAATAGACCGAGAGGTAATAGAGTATCATCTGAGTGTCAACCCGGCAAAGAAGCCGGTGCAACACAAGAAGAGGGCCTTCGCCCCCCGAAAGGCAGCAAAAAATAGATGAAGTAGAGAAGTTGCTGAAGGCCCAGTTCATCCGCGAGATTCAATACCCGGAGTAAATATCTAACGTGGTGATGGTCCCAAAGGCAAATGGAAAGTGGAGGATCTGCATCGACTTCACCGATCTGAACAAGGCCTGCCCAAAGGACGGATACCCCCTGCCGAAAATAGACCTCCTCATTGATGCCACGGTAGGGTACGAGGCGCTGAGCTTCATGGATGCGTACTCGGGGTACAATCAGATCAAGATGTCTGAGGGTGATGTCCCGAAGACATCCTTCGTGACCGAGGGGGGCCTGTACTGCTATGAAGTCATGCCCTTCGGGCTAAAAAACGCAAGGGCCACCTATCAAAGGTTGGTGAATAAACTCTTCAAGGGGATGATCGGCAAAACCATGGAGGTATACGTGGACAATATGCTTGTAAAAGGCCTGAAGGCGGAATAGCACATTCAAGACTTAGAAAAGGCGTTCCAGGTGCTGAGGCAGTACAGCATGAAGCTGAACCCGGCAAAGTGCGCACTCAAAGTAGCCTTGAGAAAGTTCCTCGGCTTTATTGCCTCAGGGAGGGGAATTGAGGCCAATCCGGTGAAAATACAAGCCATTCGAGATATGAGGTCACCCCAGAATGTGAAGCAAGCCCAACAGCTAACAGGCAGAGTCGCCGCCCTAGGGCGATTCCTGTCTCGGTCGGCTGACAGATGCCTCCCCTTCTTCAAAGCCTTGAAGGGATCCAAAAAGTTCGAATGGACGGAGGAATGCAAAAAGTCCTTTGAACAACTGAAGGAGTACCTGGCCGCACCCCCACTGATGACAAAGCCAAACGCCGGGGATACCTTGCAGTTGTACCTTGTTGTATCAGCAGTAGCGGTAAGTGCAGTACTGACGAAGGAAGAAGGCAACAATGGCCAATATACTACGTCAGTCGAACCCTGCTAGATGCCGAAACAAGATATAGAAAGACGAAGAAAGTGGCATACGCCCTGGTAACAGCGGCAAGAAAGCTGAGGCCCTATTTTCAATCACATACAGTATGCGTATTCACAGACCATCCCCTGAAGAAGATATTGCAGCGGCCGGATATGTCCGGTAGCCTGGTAAACTGGGCCATAGAGTTGGGAGAATTCGACATCCAGTACAAACCGAGAACCGCAATAAAAGCACGGGCCCTCGCAGACTTTATAGCCGAGACGACGCTCCCTGATGATCCCCAGGAGCTTTCCGAGGACCGAAGAGAAAAGGCTTGGGCATTGTACGTGGATGGTGCTTCCAACAGTGTGGGAAGCGGCGCAGGGATCATATTGGTAAGCCCCGGAGGTTGCAAGATCGAGTACGCCCTACAGTTCGACTTCGATGCCTCCAACAATGAAGCAGAGTACGAAGCGTTAATAGCCGGAATTAATCTGGCATGGGCTTTGATGGTACAGGAGCTGGTGGTGCATAGTGATTCGCAGCTTGTGGTACGATAGGTGAATGGAGACTACGAAGCCAAAGAACAAAGGATGGCTGGGTACTTGAAGATAGTGCGAGAAAGAATAACAGCCTTCAAGGAATTCGAGGTAAGGCAGGTGCCACGAGAAGAGAATGCTAGTGCAGACGCACTGTCGCAGTTGGCCACCTCCGACTTCACAGACCTTGGACGATTGGTGTATTTTGAAGTGCTACCACAGCCAAGTACCGAAAGACCCCAAGAGGTATTACCCGTAGGCGAACACAGCCATAGCTGGATGGATGCCATAACCAAATACCTAAAGGAACACTCCCCGAGAATAGGGACGAGGCAAGGAAAGTACGAATGAGGTCAGAACGCTTCCTTTTGAAGGACGAGACGCGGTACAAAATAGGGTTCTCCGTGCCGTACTTCAAGTGCCTGAACCCCGCCGATGGCGAGTACGCACTCCGAGAAATGCATAAAGGGATATGCGGCCAACACCTAGGAGCCCGAGCCTTGGCACATAAAGTACTGAGGCAGGGCCTGTTCTGGCCGATAATAAGGAAGGACGCGGAATCATCAGTCAGGAAGTGCGTCAAGTGCCAAATGTTCGCCCCCGTCCCCAGGCAGCACTCTACCGAGCTCTCATCCCTATCAAGCCCAATAACATTCGCCATGTGGGGAATGGACATCCTGGGCCCACTCCCCCTGGCCACGAGACAAAGGAAGTTTGTGGTGGTAGCGGTAGACTACTTCACGAAATGGGCAGAGGCCAAAGCACTGGCAACGATATCCGAAAAGAATGTAAGGAACTTCTTCCAGAGGGCGGTAGTCTATCGATTTGGAATCACTCGGGTGGTGGTAACGGACAATAGAACTCAGTTCGCCAATCCGACTTTCAGCTTGTTTCGTGATGCCCTCGGCATTGACCACAGGACAACGTCTGTAGGTTATCCATCGACCAACGGGCTGACAGAGATAACCAACCGTACCCTGCTCCAAGGAATAAAGAAGAGACTGGATGATGCCAAAGGGTTATGGGCAGATGAGTTGTACAACATCCTCTGGGCTTACCGCACAACTGAGAGATCAGCCACCGGAGAAACACCCTTCATTTTAACTTACGGCACCGAAGCTGTACTTCCGGTGGAGGTAGGGGCCGTAACCCACTGAATTCAGTACTACAATGAAGAAGAAAACGATAAAGGACTCCAAGCGAATTTAGACCTCTTGACCGAAGTCAGGGACACCTTGCAAGAAAGGATCGCCACCTACCAGTAGAGGGTTGCGAGCACTACAACTCCAAAGTCCGAAAGAACGAGTTCAGGATGAGTGACCTCGTCCTCAGAAGGGAAGAGGTATCAGACCCGAGGCATCAAGGAAAGCCAGCTCCAAATTGGGAAGGTCCTTACAGAGTCTCAAGGATAATACGATCGGGGTCCTATCACCTGGAGACCACGGGGGAGAAAAGGTACCCCGATCGTGGAATTCGAAGAACTTGAGAAAATTCTACCAGTAGTGAAGTAGCAAGCACACTCACATTTTGTAATTTTTTGCTCCTAAGCACTTTCAAGTTGTAACTCATCCTAAGCTCTCTGGATGATTTTATTTTATGAAAAATATGTAAGCTGGTTTACGGCAGTTGATGGGAATTCTCCTGTTTAGTGGCTTTAGCTTTGCCGAAGGTCCTTACCTCGGTCATTACCTCGGCTGTTGATCAAGGCAGAGCCGAAGGAAATTTGCCAAAGGGATCCAACCGAAGGTCCTCACCTATGTGACGACGGCCGAGGGAGCTCCCCTCGACTGAATGTTCGGCCCAGGACCAGAGGATAAAAGACCTCTCGGCCGGAGCTAAAGGGAAAGACCACTTGGTGAAAATCCTACTTGTTCAGGTGGGAACTCTGGCTAAGGCCAAGCAGACCTGACCGAAGGTCACCACCTCGGTTGGGAGCTCAAGCCGAGGTGGAGCTGACCTGACCAAAGGTCAGCACCTCGGTTGGGAGCTCGGACCAAGGCCAAGCGGACCTGACCGAAGGTCACCACCTCGGCTAGGAACTCTGGCTAAGGCCGAGCGGACCTGACCGAAGGTCACCACCTCGGTTGGGAGCTCGGACCAAGGCCAAGCGGACCTAACCAAAGGTCAACACCTCGGTTGGGAGCTCAGGCCAAGGCCGAGCTGACCTGACCGAAGGTCAGCACCTCAGTTGGGAGCTCGGACCAAGGCCGAGCGGACCTGACCGAAGGTCACCACCTCGGCTAGGAACTCTGGCTAAAGCCAAGCTGACCTGACCGAAGGTCACCACCTCGGTTGGGAGCTCAGACCAAGGCTGAGCGGACCTGAGCGAAGGTCACTACCTCGGCAGGGAGCTCAGGCAAAGACCGAGCGGACCTGACCGAAGGTCCTTACCTCGGTCAAAGGCACTAACCGAATCCTCCTTTGTTCAGGATCCCTTAGAAGTCCACGGCCCTCGGACGTGGGAAACCTCTCAGATAATCCGATGGAGCAGAACCAAGCCTCGTACTAGAGTAGAGACGTATTAATCCTTAGGCCGCCGAGGGGTTCGGCCTTCTTACACCTACCTACGGGCTAAAGATCCCTTCTCAGAAAGAAAATGTGAAAAAGCAAAAGGCAAAGGTATCCGAAGAAACGGAAATATTCATTCATTGAAAAGGCCCGAAGGCCGAGATTACATAAAAAGGGCCGAAGGCTCACATCACAAAAAAAAAGAGAGAAAGCCCGAAGGCTCACATCACAAAAAAAAAGAGAGAAAGCCCGAAGGCTAACATCACAAAAAAAAAAAGAGAGAAAGCCCGAACGCTGAGGTAAGGCACAGGGTGGAGGGTCTCCCCATCAGAGCCATCGTGACTAGAAGTCAGAGGCACCTCACGTTGCGGCTGAACCACACCTTCCTCGCTATAGCCTTCGTCGTCGGCGTCGGCAACCTTGGTGGCTGTAGGGGCTGCCTCAACACACTCTTCTTCGAAGATGAGCCAGCTGTCCTCGAAGGAGACCTCTGGGTAATGCTCGAGGACCCAGTCTTGGACCTCAGTAGCACCCATTGTGAACCCAGGGGCAATGGGGCGCTTGACCTCATCCCGAAAGCCCTCAGAGGCCCTATACTTCTCGGCCCCTCGGGTCTCGGCCTCCTGAACCCTTGCCGTTATCTGCGCCTTCAGCTCCGCAAGCTTCTGATTGCATTCCTGGCGGGTACAAAGAAGGTCCGCTTCTAGGTGCTCCACCTCAAGGAGAACCACTGACTTCTCGCGTTCGGAAGCCTCAAGGTCTCGGGCCATGGCTTCAGCCCAGATCGCCAGCTGACCCACTTGGTTTTGGGCATGCATAAAAAACCGATGGTCAGTATGTTACAATGATAATAAATTAAGGTTTGGAAGACCGAAGCTTACCCCTGCCATGAAGATGCAAGCGCTAGTTATAATGGCCGCTGTCCCTTGTCGTTGTGCCTCGGCGACATCTCGGGGGAGACTGCCCTTCAGTACCAGCTCACGAGCGACACGCCCGACGGACAGAGTGTTGTCTTCTTTAAACGACCACCGAGGGACGAAGCCAACCTCGGCCCTAACATTCCCAGCCCTCGGGCTTCTGAAGTCTGCCATGGGGGAAGAATCTCGGGCAGACAAGCTATGGCCTGGAGCAGCGAGGGCCTGGACCGCTTCGGTACTGGGTCCTTTGGCCCTGGACCTTCTCTTTGGTGGGGGAGCATCGGAGGAGGGAGGCCCCTTCTCTTTACTCTTCAGCCTCTACTACTGCTACGCATCCCGCACTCTGGCCTCCCTTATCTGGACTTGCCTCTTCGCAACTGCAGCCCTAACCTCGGCCCTGGAGAATTGCACTGCATGAAGACGAAGGGAGTTAGTATGAAACACAAGTACCCGAGGCAAGTAAACTTGGGTTGGCCTAAGACTCAGCCGAGCTAAGCCCGAATCTGAACAAAATGGCGTCGGACTTAAGGCTGTCGTACTTAACTGGAGGGCAGGTGTCTTGACGCTTCGCCATCGCCATCGACTCCACGTCTGTCCGAACAAGGGCAGGGGCGGAGTTCACCGTCCTCAGATAGGGGATATCCCAGACGATGCCAAAGGGCACCCCCTCGGATGACCTCACGAAGAAGAATTTCTCCTTCCACTCGTGGATCGACGTTGGGTAACCGTTCAGCAGTCGAAGGTCTTTCCGAGGGCTGAAGTAGTACCAGTCCGAAAGTCCCTTACAAGCCTGAAGGAGGAAGCAATTGACGAAGAGAGGGAGGGAGAGAGGCCTCTGGCGCCTAGAGAAAAGGACGACAAAGCTAAGCATCTACCGCCATCCGTTCGGCGTCAGCTGGGTAGGACAAATCCCATAGTGCCGAAACACCCGGGCGAAGAAATGGAGGGGAAGCCGAAGGCCGGCCTTAAACGCCTCCTTATATAAGCACAGCTCTTCGGAGTTCTGATAGCTGGCTCGGTCGGTCGGTTTTGGTAGCCGGAGCTCGAAAGCATCCGAGATACTGAAGGAGGCCCTTAGCTCCCCCAGCTCCAGCTCGTCCATGGTGGAAACAATGTGGAGAGCCTCCACCTCAAGGGGGTCCTAGGTCTGGGCTCGGGATTCAAGCACCCTCTCCCTGAATCCCTCACCGTTTGATCCACCCTCGGACCCAGACGGCGATGCCACGGACGATGAGTCACGGGCAAAGGGCGAATCGGGGGAAGAGTCCGAGGACATCCCTCGAACCCCCTGGACTCCGATACCTACGGTTAGACATTGTCCTCTCGGAGGACGAGGGACTGTACCCAGACAAACAAGACATCGTACTTACTTTTGGTGAAGACGAAGCGCTAAAGGAAAAGGAACACCTAAACCGAAGGAAGGCTCTCCGAGGGAAAAACAAAAGTGACCCACAAATGGACCCACACTTTATAAATAAAAGAAAAACGATACGACTGCTCGAGCATTAATGGCGCCGTCACATCACCAATTACCACCCCTCGAGATTTACGCCGGAGCGGACCTGACCAAAGGTCCTTACCTCGATTGGGAGCTCAGGCAAAGGCCAAGCGGACCTGACCGAAGGTCCTTACCTCAGTTGAGAGCTCAAGCAAAGGCTGAGCGAACCTGACCGAAGGTCCTTACCTCGGTTGGGGGCTCTGGCTAAGGCCGAGCTGACCTGACCGAAGGTCACAACCTCGGCAAGGGGCTCCGACAAAAGCCGAGTGGACCTAACCGAAGGTCCTTACCTCGGTTGGGAGTTTAGGCAGAGGCCGAGCGGACCTAACCGAAGGTCCTTACCTCGGTTGGGGGCTCTGGCTAAGGCCGAGCTAACCTGACCGAAGGTCACAACCTCGGTTGGGGGCTCTGGCTAAGGCCGAGCTAACCTGACAGAAGGTCACCACCTCGGTTGGGGGCTCACACAAAGGTCGAGCTGGCTTAACCGTAGGACCTGACCTAAGGTCCCGGTCGTAAGCAAAACTAAAGCCGGTGCCAAAGGAATAAGAATGAGAGAAAATGTCAAAAAACTTGATTACTCCCACAGGAAGAGCCTCCTGGTGAGAGTAAGGGGGCTACTGATACGACCAAATTGATTGCCCAGTAGGATAAGAACACATGGTATCTAAGGAAAGGACACGTGTCGCTCACCTGTTAGAGGCTGTAAGGAGTCTGCCCGCGTCAACCGCATGAAGAGAACATTCCCCACGAAGGGGATAAGACGTATCCGAGTAGGACTCGAAGAGGAAAGAAGGCGGACCCGAGAAGGACTCCTCCAAGAAAAAGAGAAACCCTAAACCCTAAGGACTATAAGAGAGGGCCCGAGCGGAGGAAAAAGGTAAGCAGAAAAACCCACACCATTACCCTTGTGAAAAGCTGTGCAGCCGATCTCTAACTTGGGCGTCGGAGGACTAACCCCGGATAAACATCCGGGCCTCTGCCTATTGTATTTGTGCAGGATCAGCTCATACGGATTTTCGGCAGCAACATTTGGTGACGATGTTTATAGGGCTGTTATGGCTGACTTTGAGTATTACTTTCGTCAAACTATGACATAGCCAACCTTTGTGATTCAATCAAAGCAAAATATACTTTCGACATCAACATCAACAACATGGAGGCTATGATGATATGGCTCGTCACTCATTTCAGTACTAAGGCACCGTTTGAAAACGTTTCGTTACTGCCATTTCTGCGTTTTCTTGTTCCCAGAAACAGAGAAATGTAAAAAGCGTTTGATAAAGTTGTTCTGTTTCACCCGTTTCTAGAAACATAAATCAAAATTTATGCTTATTTACAATTCTAGAAATGAATTTGACGAAACAAGTCAGACTTGTTTCGTTGTTTCTAGGAACGAATTTGAGAGAAAAAATATATGGGTCTTCCACTCATCTCCTCTAGGCTCACTACCCAACACTGCACCCCCATGCTTGTTTTTATGGACAAAAAACAAAAAGGGTTCCAGCTTTGGAAGAGTAAGCTCCTCTCTTATGTTGGCCGTCTTGTGCTTGTCAAATCTGTGCTTTAATCTTGTTATCTTTATAGGTGGAGTACAAAGTCCCTCCTCTGCACCTTCTGGAAAAGGGTGGAGACTTCCAAGTTTCTCCATCCCCTCAAAAGGTTTGTTGTTTGCCTTCCCAAAGCAGAAGGGGGCATGGGTTTCCGTAGGATCAAAGATGTCAATTCTGTAGGCATACACAAGCTAATCTGGAAGATTGCCTACAAGTAAAATATCATCTGGGTCTCCTGGATCTACTCCTATCTCCTCTGTAAGGACTCCCTTTGGTCTGCCTTCCTCCATCCCCATTGATGCTTTTTGGGTTTGGCCAAATATCCTTCTCGCCAAACCCATTGCCCTTCCTACTATTTTCACCTCCCTCTAGCTCGATCTTTAGCACCCCTTGGGTATCCTCTCCTCCTTGGTCAGCAGTAGATCCATTTATTCTTCTGACATTCCTAGAGATGACAAGGTTTCGCACATCATCTCCATTGATGGATGCTGCCACCCTTCTCCCGCCCCCCCAGCTCTCTGATATTTGGTCTTCTCTCCCCCCTCTCCCTACTAATCAATCTAGAAAAGTGGTTAAAGTCCCTTGGAACTCCCTCCTCCTCTGGCATCTTCAGCTCTTCCACTACCTGGGATTTGGCCAGAAATGGATGCCCCTCTTGTCCGTCGGAGCAAAGTTGTTTGGTTCAAAAGCCATATGCCCCGCCACTCCTTTACGGTTTGGTGTGCCCTTCTGATTGCCTCCTCTCCCATTCCTTTTTAATCTACGGACACATCCAGGTCCCCCCCCTGGGCCTACTGTCTCTACTTGAATGGTACTGAAGATGTCAAACGTCTATTTTTTTCCTTCCCCTTTGCCTCCTCTATTTGGAAGCATCTTCTTCATTGTTGTTGGCCCTCCAAAAGGCATGTCCTTCCCCTTGAGAAAGCTGGTAAGCTTGATTTTTGTGCCTCCATCAATTCCACCTGGATGTAACACAATATTTGTAAATGGACGTCCAACTCTAGATCTTTTGATATGATTTGGAAATCCATCTTTTTTCATGTTAGTTCTAAGCTTTCTGTTCACCCCATCCACCCTATAAGGGATTTTTTCCAAGGAACAGGCTTATTATTGTCTCCTGGGGTCTGCCACCTCCATTTTAGTCCCCCCCCCCCCCCGCCGCGTGGAGGGCTTTGACTATGTGCCTTTTTGCTTTGTTCCTTCTCCCCCCCTCTCTTTCCGCCCTCCCCTCTTTTTCTTTGTATATTCCTCTTCCTCTTGGTAATTAATTATTCATTCATCCAAAAAAAAAGGTGTTTTTCAATTCGTATCGGCCCAATATGTATCAATACTTGAATTCTTTCTCAGTTTAGATTTTGAATCTAGAGGAAAGATACAAAAATACAATTACAATCTACTGGGAAATGTTGGAAATACAAGACAATTTTGCTACAAATCTAGCAAATCACAATAAAAGACTTGAGACTGGTAAGAGGCAGAGACATAGAGGGTTTATCAAGTTCAATACTAACCATCTGGACTTCCCAAAGGAGGAACACCATGCCCACCAGCACCCATACGAAGAATAATTGAAATAGCAGGATTAATGAATGCATGTTGACTCCTCCTAATCTATAAAAATAACAATTCAAGATGTTAACAATTTAATGAAGGTCAGTCAGAAGCACAAGGCAAAATACAAGAATCGAAGAAACTGTGTACCTCATCTATATCTTCAAATGGAATAATGACCTAGCAAATGGAAGCACAAACACTTTTAGAGCATGCAATTTGTACAAATATGTTGTACCAAACAGGACCAAACCAGAACTCAACAAAGCAGTATTTGTTTACATGCTTGAAAGCAACCCCTGAAACCAATCAAAAGCTGACAGCAGGAAGGTGGGGAGGTGGGGAGGCGGTTGAAGTAACGTTCAATTTGCTTAGAAATTAACTATTCGAAACTGAAAATAAAGAAAAAGAATACGAAATTGTTTGCTCAGTCAGCTTATATGATCAATAATCATATGGGTATATCCAAATAAGCACCATCCAAAAACCAAATGGAAGATTTTAATGAAAGAAAGCACGCATTTGCAGTATTCCCATAGCAACCCACATAGGCTCCAAACTTCTTTCTCTATAGGAAGAAAACAATCTAAACTAAATATAGAGGTGCAAGATAATTTACTAAGGCAAATGGTGGAAGAAAAGCACAAACCCCTCCATATATTGCAAGCAATATTTCTCGAGCAGCCCCTGAAGGCTCTAATGGTCAAACAATCAGAGGTATAGAAAGCAACCCAGGCAAAATGAAAGAGGAGGAACAAAAGAACGGGAAGAATATATCCAGTGGCAAGGGGAAAAGGAGTCAAAGGGGAAAATTTTTCTGACAAGGGAAGTGCAATTCACTAGAGATTATGACCATGTGCTGTTCCACCAGGATAAAAATTTCTCACAAGGTGATTGGAGTGTACAAAATTATGCCACAAAATGCTTCAGACACAGTCCATAATGTATTGTTTAGACCAATTTACAAGAGGCAGCACTGTTTGGAGGACTCGAGCCAATTTTACAAAAGTAAGAGGAGGTGCAAGAGGAATGGGATCTGAATCAACTTGATGAATTCCCTTATAAAGGTCAAACAGTTGGAAGGTCTTATGTGGAAGAGTCTTCAATATCTAATATGGACCAAAGCAAAGGGAAACAAGTGGGTTGACCTGGAATCAACTCACCTGAACTATCAGATGGTATTAATTTGAGATGCTCAAGACAGTGACCAGGTCACTGGATCACAGGTTGACTTGGCCATACCAGAGCAGGTCTCTAGTCATTGATCTAAACACAATCAGCCAGAATGAATCGAATAGGCAATAGATAGCATATGCTAGTAAATGAATTGGTCAACAACTTCACTTCCAGATGGTACAATCTTAAACTTCCTACATAGAATTATTTCGTTACAGGTAAGCATTTGTTTTCATGAAAAGCACAATTTATGTCATTGAATTTTACAGTTTTCAGGTTCTGTAACTTGTCTTCACATCATGTGCCTCCAAAAGGCTGCAGATCAAGATAAAAAAAACTGCAATAAACAATCTTTAAAATAAAAAATATAGAACAAAATAAAAGAGAACAAGAAAAACCTAACCTTCATTTGCTTAGAAAACACATTTGAATGGAAGCAAATGTGCCATGTAGAGACATACATTCGGCCATGGTACAAAAATGACCTCTCAAGTGCACATGAAAAACTACGTTCAACAACCTGAAATAATGAATTTAGTCATGAGGCATCTAATTGCATTGACTGGATATAGTCTTACGACGACTGTTAGGGTGGGTGGGCCAGGAGAACATATACAAATTCCAATGAATTTTTTTTTTTTTTTTTTCTTTCTAAATATGACAGTTTCCTGACACTTGCCTCATCAGGGGGGAGATTAAATATTGTTTGCAGAGGGCCAGGTTTCTGATGAACCACTGTGGGGCCCTGCTTATCTAGTGTGATTCTTCTTCGAGCATTAGCTCCAGCATATCCATTCAAAACCCTATTCATACATTCAAAGGTTCGTCAAACAGCAGCAACTTGGAAAGTGTGGTAATCAAAGATCAGAAATATTCCAATATAATTTTCTGTTACAGCACAAGTTTTAGTAATTAGAAAGGACATGCTACAATATGAACCTGATGTCAAGGAAAATATCTTTAAATTATTAATTAAGAAAAAAATCTGCAGTGCTTAGCACAAGATGATGAACACCAAAAGAAGAAAAAAATGTGATGAACATAACAACAAAAAGGGGAGCAGGATGAGCAGAATATGTTTAACATGCTTTCTGCCAGTGGCATCACCCGGCCATTGAGTTCCGTTTTACCTTATTATCTTTGCATTTCTTGAGTCTAATGATTAGGAAGACATTGTATTCCCCCCACCCTTTCTGTAGGGCTTGTCCCTTCTGTTTGTTGGTGGCTTTCCCTCCTAGCTGGGCTTGCTCCTTTGTGCTGTTCTCCTCCCCCACCCCCTTTTTTTCCCTTCTATATTCTTCTCTCACTTGGTAATGAATTTATTTATTCATCCAAAAAAAATTGATTAGGAAGACAATTGGCAGTAGATTAATGAATACGAAAACAATTGTCACTACCTGAGAGAGCAAAGTTCTGAGAATCAGGATTGAGACCAGAACAGTCCCAGATGATCTCAGCCCAGATCCAGATTGGATGGTCCGATCCATTGCGAATCAATCCTAGCAACTCCTTGAATCTTTCAGAACAACTTCGCAGTAAATGTTGCATTGCAACATGGAGTTTGACTGGACAATGTGCTAATACTCCTAACCTAGAAACAAATGGGTCTAATTTTGTACATTTGTTTGAAAATTACATGTGGTCCTATGAAATACATTATGGACTTTGATTGCTGTATTTTTCTGAATTTTCTGTGCTTTTTAATTATTTTCTACTTATCTTAATCCCTTTTGATTCCAGGGTTGATCACTATAACTCCAACTTGGCACCAAACAATATCATCAGCGAAACATAGCTTAGGCCTTGTATCAAGTTGTTGTTGTTGTTGTTGTTCGGGAAAATTAAAATGTGAAAAAAAAAAATTAAAATATAGAAAACAATTATGTTTATGGGTATGAAAATGTTTGAATATTATCTATAGAGGATGAAATACATGATCCTCTTTGTTTGCTGGACATTTAATGATTTTTCTAGTTTTTGTTACTGTGTCCATGTGGATATGGTTATGTTTGGTGTTAAGAATATTCCACGAAAGGAGACCAACAATGGTTGGAACTATTGTCAGAAAATAAGGTGCAACAGATTGCTTACAAAATGCAACTTCTGTGATAATGCCCATTATCGAGGTGGCAAAACATGCAGGAGGGTATTCAAATGTGTCCAGGGGTACAACATGCACCATGGAATTGAGCAGGGCAATGCAAATACAATTAAGGGCAGCTCAAGAGAAAAAGCAAGAAGGTGAAGAAAGATGAAGACAGTTCACAGAATATTTGATTTTAACGACTATGAAGGATAAGAAATGGAAGGGTAAGATGAGGTGCAAACTGGGCCCATGCGATTCCTATGCCACAACATGAATCAAGGAAGCAAGATTGGAACAAGGGATCAGTTGAGAAGAACTCTTCTTGACCACAAATTAAGGGTACTAGTTGTACTCGCCATGGAGACAACAATGAAAAAATGTAGAGTATCTCTCTCTTTCAGTAGCTGGTTTTGATTGATGCTTTCAAGGCCCAAATGGCCAAATTAGGTCCCCAAACTTCTAGGAAACCCTATTTTAGGCCCATTAAACACAGTGGAACCCTTAACTTGTAAACAAAACAAAAAACAAAACAAAAAAACAAAAAAAAAACATAAAACAAAATCAAAAACAAAAAAAACCCACACACAACACACACCAAAAATGGTAGTTTGGCTTTGGACCCCACGAAACCCTATGTTGTACGATGATGTATACACAAAAATTTAGTACCACAATACACATAAATCTGATAAAACAACTAAAATATGCTTCAGGAATGAATAAACATAAAATTTTAAATCATTTCATAATTATGAACTGTTTTACATGGTTCATTACAAAGATCTGGGAGTTATTTGACAAAAATTCACAAAAATTGAAGTTTTCTAAGAACTTTCCCTCTCAGGAGTCAAAACTAGTGAGATGATACCAAAACTTGAAACATGGTCAAAATTTCAGCAGAGCCCCAAAGATGCAGGATCACCCTTTAGAGAGAGCAAGTGAGAATGGTCATCAGGAATCTGCATCCCCAATATGTCCATTACCTATTTTCTGTACCTTTGCCTACATTTCCAAGTCTTGTCGAGGCCGGGTTCCAAGTTGAAGATGCCATTCAATCAAACACCCTACCCAATTCAGGAAAATCTGTGGCACGGACCAGTGAAGTGAGAAAGCACTTCCAAGGCCACAACGAAAGTGTTAATACTTTGGCTGCAAAAAATTCTCTTCTGATATGAAGGGTTAGCCGGTTAGGAGCTTGCCGATTTGCAGCCAAAGTATTGACCCCTTGACTTTCAAAGTGCTTTCTCACTTCACTAGATTTGGGGATGCCCCTCAGTATAGTGTTCAAGAAATTGTTGAGGGGCTATTGACAACACCACCCCCAAAGCCATTTCAAATCCTCCTCCAAAGTATTACAAACAGGAATTATACTTGGCGTTTTATGCGCAGAAAGGCCATTCCACTGACGACTCCTGGTAGTACCAGAGTCAGGTCGAAAAGAAAATGAACTTCTTCCTGTCCTAATTTACACTCAGAAAGCTTGACCTTGACTCACTCATGGGTCCTCTGTCGAGTATATTGACATGAGCTGCAAAGTCTTCTGGATGAGAAGAAATATAAAATTCGCCCAAGGACCAAGGCAGTAACAAAATGGAAGGATTAGGCTCGAGTAAGAGAGAGGGAGAGAGCTTGCTTCTTTTTGTAAAGTGCCTTGTGAAATTTTCAGCTCTAAACATCAATAAAGGCCTTATTCACCAATTCCTTTTAGATGTCAAACCCTTACCTTTATCATTAATAAAAATAATGAATGGAGTTGTACTACATACCATGTATGGGTATAAGAAAGGACTTTGTCATTCTTAGACATGACAAATCATTCTCTAATCTTCTCTTCTCAACTTGGTTTCAAAGCCCAGTACTGTATTTTATTCAAATTCACTGCCAGAAGGTTCGACCCATCACCAATTGAAGTTTTGGACTCCCTCTCATAGTTATCAGGCGAAGCCTAGGCAATAAGGCAGTTCAGCCTAGAATGGCACCTTGGTTGCCTAGGCCACACCTTGTTGGTGTCGCCTTAATTTTTTACCATCCTCCATCACTTTGGTTGCTTTCTCGCCTTGATATCCTTGGTCCCTCCCATGGCCAAGCATGCCCAACTGAACACACCCTAAGGTATGTCATGCCACGCTAGCCTCGCTAACCTCTGTATAGCCCCATCAACTTCTTCCTAGGCCCCAGTGCCCTATGCCAAGCCCCCTCCAAGCATGCCGCCTCCCGCCTGGCCTTGTCAAACCTTCGTTGTCTACTCCCAAGCTTAGAAACTTGGTTCACATCAGTAGGAATCATTTGGTTAACATACAACAACAACAACAACTCAGACTTATCCCAAATAAATAGGGTCAGCTACATTTGGTTGTTAATATATAATGATGAACACTAAAAAACGGTGCACATATGGATGAGATGGGACCCCAAGTATGCAACAACTCAACCTTTTGCCAACTAAATGGAGTCGGCAACATGGATCCGTGAGAGGCTAAAATAAAAGAGAAAAAGAAACGGAAAGAAAAAGGGAAGTGACAAAGCAACACCACAGTAATGCAAATGGACGACTGAGTTAATTGGGATTGATTTGACTTATTTCCTTTTTAGAGTTCGTTTGGGAATTAAGTTTTATTTGAGTAGTAGTTTCCATTGTAATTAGTTTCTTTATATATCTTGTGTTTTCCCTTTAAATTAGCAATGCAAGATGATGGAGTACTCAGATTTTGGAATGAATAGTTGAATCAAGTTTTGGTTTGAAACCATGGCTGCCATGCGTGCTTCTCTCCTTCCCTGATCTTCTCTCTTCTTTTCCCTCTCTTATCTTCTTCTCTTTTCTGTTCTTTATTGTGACTGTTCTCGCCTTACCGGAAATCCCCTGTTTCTAGCAATATTTGCAACCCTACTCAGGCTATTCGATCTCCTTCGTGCTTGACCTGTTTGGGCTGAGGTTTTGGTCGAAGGTTTCCCTTCGCTACAACAACAAACAACAACAAACTTAGCCTTTCCCCAACTTAGTGGGGCCGGCTACATGGATCCATACAAACCAAAATTAAAAAGTCCAAACAGGGGTATAGGAGGGGAGAGATGGGAAGATGAGAGATGAGAAAAGAAATATTAGAGTAAGAGGGGGCAGGCATGGCCCAAAAGTTAGGAAAGTCGTAGCTAAATGGGGTCGGCTACATAGATACTTTCTCTCTAAAAGGTTCTATCCAAGGTCATAGCGGGGACAAGACCAAGGCTATGCATGTCATTCCTCACCACTTCGTCTATGGCCATTTTAGGCCTGCCCCTAGCTCTTTTGGCTCCTTCGATCTGGAGCCGATCACTCATCCTTACTGGGGTGTCTTCAGGCCTCCTTCGGACATGACTATACCACAACAAACGACTTTCTCAGAGATTATCTTTGATCGGAGCCACTCCCAAAACATATCTAATATGTTCATTCCGTACTTTATCCTTCCTAGTTTTACCGCACATCAATCATAACATCCTCATCTCAACTACACATATTTTCTCAATATGACTCTTCTTGACTACCCAGCATTCTGCCCTATGCATCAAAGTTGAACGCACAATAGTCCTATAAAATTTTCCCTTGAGCTTTAGAGGTATACGTCGATCGCATAGGACTCCAGATGCACCTCTCCACTTCATCTATCCCACTTTAATTCTCTGTGAAATATCATCCTCTATGTCACCTTCTTTATTTATGGTAGACCCTAGGTATCTAACACAATCACTTTGAGGAATATTTGTCTTCTCAATTTTCACCATATCATTATCCAACATAGAGTGGCTAAGAATGTTTCCCTTCCCTGAGCGACCTTAACCCGGGATTTCATCTCCAAAGGGTCCTCCTATTGAGAGATTCAAAACCAGATTCAGATCTGGTTCTGTACCTTGCATTGGACTAAGTTGCAGACCACATTAGTTGTTGCCGGTGGAGCTTATCCCTACCATGGTCACATGCACCTGATAGTGTTTGAATTTGCAATCCTTATCCCAAGCTAGCAGATCCAACAACTTTTTAGTGGGAGATATCTCCTTCGAAGGACTACACTGGTTTACCTAATGCGGATCCGGGTATCAAATCTGGAATCGGATCGCTTATGAGCTCACAAAAGACCAGTTAATCAAACCTCAAACAAATCAAGGCAATCTTGTAATTGAGAAGCACCCATTCACATCACATGTAAAATAACAAGTAAAAGGGTCAAACTGGAATAGAAAATTAGAAGAGGAGGGATATTTTGGAATTACAAAAGATAAGGGTAAGGGCAATAGTAGAACACATGTTTAGAAAGCAGGGGTTTAAGTGTAATATCAGAAATTATTGCTAATTAAAACACTAGTAGAACTTGTCTCCTTCCCGATGGAACTCCAGACCAAGGCGGTAGACCAAGGAGCACTTTGGACAACAAATCTCGATCTCCAGTGCTGGTCTCGACCTGAGGTTTCTAAGTAATGAATCGTAGCAGCAGGATGATTGTAGATTCAGTGATGCAATTGGGCGATGGGATTAGAGCTTGCATCTTTTGATTTGGTTCCTTATTTGCTTTCCTTTTTTAGTTGAAAATTAGTTTGGTAGTATTTTACTTAGATTGAATTTTTATTTTCAGTTGCCCATTAGGTTAGTTTCCATTCTAGTAAACTTCCAATTTTATGCCTTGAATTTCTTTTTTATAGCCATGTAATGAAAGAGAACTCAGAATTAAAGAATTGAATTGAAAATGGATGAGTATTTTCTTTGGTTGAAGCTATAGCCGAACCCTTCTTCTCCCTCTCTTAGATTCTCTCATCTCTTCTCTGTCATTCTTCTACTTCCTCTTCTTTCTTCTTCTCATTCATTATTTTTTTGGGTTTTCTTTCCATACACTGTTCTGGAAGATACTACCACAACTGAAAGTAAGTCTTCGCTAAGCTTTTATTTCCACTCAATTGACCTTGAGGTTTGGGTCGAGAGTAGGGCTCTCATAGGCGATCAGAATCCTGGAGTTTCTTCCCCCAAACCATCCTCTATTGAGAGCAGGTCAACCAGTTGTAGGTTCTGGTTCTCCCATTACTGCCAGATTTGAATCGCAGGGACTACTGTTCTTCATTTGCTTGTTGTTTGAGGCACCTGTTTGCCGGAATCAAGAGGCCACAGGATTGGCAGCCTTCGTTTGAAGGTTCAAGCCAAACCGAGACTTGTTGAAGGAGTTCCATCGACTCGAGACTTCTTCAGTTCCGCTGGTTTTGAGTTTTATCGTGACCTAGGGTTAAACAAAGTTGTTTCTCTATATTACAAGTCAGGACAAACTGTTATAATTACATAAACCCCCCCTTTTGACTAAACTTTTGTTCTTTTATCCCACTTTCTTTAAAATTCCAAAATAGTCCCTCATATTTCCCTAAAGTTTTAGTTCCAGAACTATTCCAGTTGCTATCTGATTACTTTTAAAGCCCTATTTGTTTTTATATTACAGATTTTCCACCCAAACTCTTAGTTTGAGCTATCTATTATTATTGTGGGCCCATAAGAGATCCGATTCCAGCTTTTAGAACCTGGATCCGCACCATCCAGCTTCGACAAGCCTCAACAGGTTCTAAATCAGACCTTTCATGAAACCTACAACTGAATCTAGCGGTAGGAGAAATAATCAACACTATTGCAGAGCTCGAACTTGGAGTAGGAGTAGTATTAAGCTTAAGGTTCTAGGTTGTTTAGGTCGCTTTGGGAAGAGCCCCCTTCGCTCCAAATCTCAGGCCAAAAGGAGTGCTTCTGAGAGAGATCGATCAAGCCTTTTACAACCCAGTGAAGTAACAGCAACAGAGAAAAGGAAGAACAGAGTATCTCAAGGAAGGGGAAGAGGAAGAGGAAGAGGAAGAGGAAGAGGAAGAGAAGAGAAAAGAGAAAAGAGAAAATCCGAGATGGAGAAAGAATAACAGAAAAGGGAAAGAAGAGAACCATGCACGGCAACCATGGTTTTCAACCCAAAAACTCATCCCTTCAATTGTCAATCAATTCTCAAAACTGAAATCTCCACTGAGTTACATCAATATAAAAGCAAGCAAAGTGTAACAATGGAAGCCAAATAAATTGAAAACTAACCTAAATTAGAAACTGAAATCTAAAATTGAATCTCTCTACTAACTTGACCACACCCTACACTAACAATAAAGGAAACAAATCAAGGTACTAAATTAATCCCAAACCTTCCCAAGCCCAACTGCATCATTACCACCTGGTTCTGTCGAGAGGAAGAAGACAGGTTCTTCTAATGCTTTATGATTCTGATTTCTAACACTGGTTTACAGCCTAATTCTGTTGAGAGGAAGAAGACAGGTTCTTCTAATGCTTTATGATTTGGATTTCTAAGGCTGTGTTTGGTAGTCACCATTCTATGGGAACAAAAAAGTGGAATAAAGTGTTCGGCGTCAATTTGGTGTTTTCAGTTTTTTTGGAATGAAAAGATAAAAAAAAAAAATGCTAGAAACGCAAAATGATGGAACAACGAAACCTTGTTCCGTCATTTTGGTTCATTCCAAATTATTAAAAAAAATATATATATATATATATATATATACACCCTAGGGTAATCATTCCTGAAACAGGTTCACCAAAAACCATTTTTTTGTTTTAAAATGGCATTTTGACACAGAAACTGAAAATTCTGTTTTTGACACGAAACGTCATTTCTGGAACTGAATGACTACCAAATGCAGCCTAAGTATTACAAATAGGCCCTCTTTCTGAAATTTGTGTTCTCATTCCTTACTTATTTTAATCATTCCAGAACACCCCTCTACTTCCAGATTTAAATCGAGTTTGACCATATCATTTATTTCCTTCACTTTTAAGTGCTTGAGCTCTTCCTAAATATACAAGAATAACACTACTACTAAGAAGATTGATTTAGTTGTTAAATATTGGCCCATAAGCGATCTGATTCCGAGTTTTGAAATTTGGATTCACATCAAGTGGTATCAAAGTGAATTTCTTGCAATTTCCTAACCATGGCAGGTAATGTCACGATTGTTGAGTTACAAAAATTGTATTGTGAGTTAGTTGAGAGTCAAAAGGTATAGGGTGAGAATCAACAGAAGACTAATACTAGGCTTGAGAGGAATGAGACCAACCTTGACAAATTTATGGAAGAGATGATTGCCTTTATGAAGAGGTACAACAAGCGAAGGAACATCTACACCACCCCTCCATAGTTCATAACTTACAGATCGAAGATACACCTCACAGGCAGCAACCTAATCCAGTTATACTACAGGATGTTACAAGGAAATTTTCTGACAGAGACTATGGCATCAAAGTTGAGGTTCCCGAGCTCAGTGGTGGAAAGGGACCCAAAGAATTTCTTGACTGGCTTACCAAAGTTGAAAGGATTTTTGCTTACAAAAACTTTCCATACACGAAGAAGTGTTAACTAATCCTAACCAAGTTTATTGGGTATGTATGTTCATGGTGGGATGATGTACTGCATTCCGGGTTTGTCAGGATACTTGGACCTATTACCAATTGAGAGGTAATGAAGTAGATTTTGACTGAGAAATTTGTTCCTCCTAGTTATGAGAAGGTGAAGTTTCACAAAGTGCTTAATTTTCAACAAGGAAACAAGGATGTGGTACCTACCATAGTTTTTAAGGCGGTAAGGCGACGGAGGCGTTTGAGGGTCTTTCGGAGCGCCTTAGTGATAAGGCGGCGGGCATAAAGCGTCGTCTTATCGACTAAAGTGTTCCTGTGTAATTTTTTTATAGAACCAATTTATTTGGCTCAAATCCTAGTTGAATCCTATTACTCATATGTTAAATAAATATTAAAAGTTCATATTCATACCAATGTAAGATATTCATCAAGAAAACAAATCAATAAAGTGAATAAACTAAGTTCATCTTTATCAATCATCAATCATCAATCATATTAACATATAATATAAATACATAATTATGAAATAATATTATAAATATAAAGAAAAGAAATAAAAAATAAAAGTATTTATTATACTTACCTCTATGATGCCAAAATGAGTGCCTAAGCCCTAAGGTCATCCACTATATTTCTACTCCTGTCAAAGAAGAATGAAGCTCACCGCTGCCAGAGCAAAATGGTCGTCTGGATCAGTGGTTCTTCCTTGTTCCTTGATTCCTTCTCAAAGCCCTTTCTTAAAACCCTTGACAAAATCCAAACCCTGTTTGTGAACCGGGTTTTTATTTTGTTTGTTTTGGTTATTTTTGGTGGAGTAAAACTGATCCCATACATCTCAAGTGTTAACAAAACTATACACCTACCAACAAAAAATCTATATTCGGAATCTTCATCAAGTAATTTTAAAATGTGTTAAGAAAAAAAAAAAACCCCATAAGGCGGCACTTCACAGAAGGCGGAGCACTGCCTTACCATCTCTAGACCGCATTAGTGCTAAGGCGTCGCCTTACCAGCGCCTTAAAAACTATGGTACCTACAACATCGAGCTCCACAAACTATCTTCAAGGTACTGACTTTAGGAGACAGACCAACAATAGGTTATGAGGTATATCAGCATGCTAAGTATTGAGATCCAAATAGAATTGGCCAACACCAATTTCAAGTTGTCTTTTTTTTTTTTTTTTTTTTTTTTTTTTTTTGTTAATCAAGGTGTCCTTGCCAGCTTACCCGCACCTCGACTGATTTCAAGTCCGCTGATGTGACAGCAGTTTATGCCAAGACAGTTGAAGAGAAGTCCAGTAATTGGAAGAGTATGTTAAAGACCCCTTCAGTTTATAGACCTTCACCATGTATGGAGGAAAAAAAGCTTGAATCTCGAAGAGTTTAAGAAAAGAGGCCAGAACTCAACAAAGGTAATGATTGGGTGAAAAACATCATGTCATAACTATGGTGAGAATGGTCATTATAACAACAAATGCCCCAATAAGACTCGTTCTGAGAATGAAGTAGAGAAGTAACCAACAAATAAGAATGTTGATCCCAAGGTTCAAAATTTTGGGTTTCAACCCAAAATTTTTTATCGAAATTTCTGATACTTGGTCAAAACCTGGTATTTTTTTGGCAAATCTAGAAATTAGGGTCGAAATATCTGAAATTAGGGTCAAAATCTGAAACTTGGAAATCTCAGGGTGGGCCGAAACTTTTCGTCAGTAATTCGAAGATGAGCCTTTTTGAGTTGTGCCTCTTCCAAGTTCTTACCCCGCCTCCTCGAAATAGACAAGAAGGGTTATAGGCAAGGTTTAAGGTATCGGGTTACGATAAGGTTTTGACCCTTGGGGAGACCGAAATTTCGTTCGAAACCTAGAAAATTTCGAGGAAACTAGGGAATTTTTCCCAAATGGGTGGAAACTTTGGTTTCGACCCCCCAAATGTGTTTTTTTGGCCTCATTTTCTGTGTACATCCTATTTTAGATATTTCCAACACATTCACGTAATTAGTTTCAGACAAAAAACACAAAGTCAAACTTGTGGGGTGAACCAAAAGTTTGGTAATTTATGTTGATGTCGTTGACTGAAAGTATGAAACTATACTACATAAGTACATCGTCTACACTATAAATAGTCTACAATCTACATAAGTACATAATACATAATACAAAGAATCCAAAATAAGTAATAATATTACATCATAATGAGTTATCTCTCAACACTCAACAGTCAAGTGACTCAACACTCAACTAACTTATAAAAAAAATTACATCATTCTACTCTATTTAAAACTATATTATATTAAAAAAAAATAATATATATATATAGTTGGGGGAAGATGGGACTTACCTTTTTGGTCCAAATTGCCTTCCTTAGGTAGATTTTGCAAGATCCAAGCTTAGATTGAGGTTTTTTGGGCACAACAGGAAAATCATGAGTGTTTCCCCAAGTTTCCCACTTCACAGAGAAAAAATAAGGAGAGAAGGATCGAATTTTTTAGAATAGAAGACTTGGTTTCCCTTAAAAGCATTTTATATAAGGGCCTGGTTCGACCCAACCAACTGGTTCAGTCAAAATTTCCCACATTTCAATCGAAATGTGGGAATTTTCGTTGAAACATGTCAAAACCTGTTGAAACCTTTGACTTTTACGGTAAAAGTCACGGCTATATGGTATTGAAGTTCTGGGATACCGTTGAAATGTGGGAAATTTCAACAGTATCGGTGGAAACCTTGAACCACGGTTATAGGTAATAGCCTCTTTGGGTTAGAAATAAAGATTTTGAGGAGTTGGCAGGTCAAATGGTTTCTTGAGGTCATTGAAATTTGCAAAATTTCTGTCAAAATTTCCGAAACCTAGAACTCTAGTTGTTCCTGATTTATATCTTTATCCTTTTGATGATGATGTTGATGCTCTTAATTATGATGACGAAGTCAAAGCTCATTCCGCTAGTCTTACATCATTCTCAAATACACTAGTCGATAAGGCTCCTCTTTTCAAACAAAAAGGTACAGAAGCAAACTTCATCTCTGCTGAATTTGTTATAACACAAACTTCCACAAAAGCCCCTCTTCAAGAAAATTCATGTGTGAGGCTTTAGACCCACAACTTGAGAAGAGGACACTACAGTTGCTCGAGTACATTTACAATTTGGACCGTTATAGTACCATGTGCCTTGCTTAGTCACCACATTGGCGCACTGCGACATTCTTCAAAGGCGACCTTGGCAACGACATGCTGGTATTCTTTATGATGGTGCACGGAACACCATCAAGGTAAAACAAGGAGGCCATACATACTTAATAACGCGACACGCGTTATCAGACATGCCATGTCGATGACAGTCTCCTGCTCCCATGACACGTCAACCTACTCTCCCTCATCTTGGAGTTATGTTCTGGTAATATGCTTCAAGATATGTGCCACCTTATTGACGAGCAATTTATAAGGGTATCTAAGGAGCACGGCCTAACTCAACAGAGTCGAGTTCCTTTAAGACCGGAAGAGCTAATGCAGTTGGACGACTAAGTTAATTGGGATTGATTTGATTTGTTTCCTTTATAGAGTTAGTTTGAGAATCAAGTTTTAATTGAGTAGATTTAATTTCTAATTTAGACTAGTTTCCATTTTAATTAGTTTCTTTATTTGTCATGTGTTTTCCCTTTACATTAGCAATGTAAGACAATGAAGTTTTCAGATTTTGGAATTGAATAGTTGAATGAAGTTTTGGATTGGAATCATGGCTGCTATGCGTGCTTTTATCCTTCCCTGATCTTCTTTCTTTTTCCTCTCCTATCTTCTTCTCTTTTCTGTTCTTTATTGAGACTGTTCTCTCCTTACCGGAAATCCCCTGTTTCTGGCGATAGTTGCAGCCCTACTCAAGCTCTTTGATCTCTTTTGTGCTTGACCTGTTTGGGCTGAGGTTTTGGTCGAAGGTTTTCCTTCCCTGGGAGACCTGAACCCCAGATTCTCGTCTCCAAAGGGTCCTCCTATTGAGAGATTTGAAACCAGGTTCAGATCTGGTTCTTTACCTTGCACTGGACTGAGTTGCAGATCACACTAGTTGCTGCCGGTGGAGCTTATCCCTGCCGTGGTCATGTGCACCCAATAGGGTTTGAATTTTCTATCCTTATCCCAAGTTTGCAGATCCAACAACCTTTTGGTGAGAGAGATCTCTCCTTCGAAGGACGACACTGGTTTACTGCCTAGTTCTGTCGAGAGGAAGAAGACAGGTTCTTCTAATGCTTTATGATTCTGATTTTTCTTTTTTTTTTTTGGGTGAATAAATAATTCATTACCAAGAAGAAGAAGAAAATACAAGGGGGGAGAGGGGGGGAGGAGAAGGCTTAAGCCAACAAGGAAAAGCCAGCTCCAAGAAAACAAAAGAAAACAAAAGGAACAAAGCTGAAGACAATCAGCAAACAAAGAAAAACAGAAAAACCAACCTTAGAGGGAGAGGAGGGGAGGGGGAGGCGAAGCGATAAAGGAGGGGGGAGGGCTAGGAGGCATCTAGGTGAGGGATGGTTTCCACCCTCAGGTTCCAAGAGGAGATGATATGGACATTTTTGCGGGAATAAGCGACAGGGCGGCTATGAAGGGAATGGATTTTGGAGGAGACATCGAAGTAGATGGCTTTCCAAATCTCCTCCAGGGAGTGAGAAATCTCCTCCAGAGAGTGAGATTTGGGGGACCATCTACAAATGTTACACTCCATCCAAAGATGACTGATAGTTGCAAAAGCCAGTTTTCCAATAGTATCACAGATAGAAGGGCCCGAGAAGGTCATGTCCATCCAAATCCACTCCCTAGAAAAGAGAAGAATGGATCTCTTGCCCGGCTGGCACTTGGAGAGGACGTGCTTCCAGACGGATGAAGAAAGAGGGCAGGAGAAGAAAAGGTGGGGGATATCCTCAACACCCTAGGCAGAGACAGTAGGAGGGGTTGGCAGAGATCTGTCGATGAATGAGGAAGGATTGGGTGGAGAGCCAGTTGGAAAGGTAGCGCCAGAGGGTGAAGCTTTGGCGAGGAATATGGCCTTTGAACCAGACCAGCTTGTGCCAAGGCACCGCGGCGGAGGAGGTACGGATGTGGGACCAAGCGGAGGCAGAGGAGAAGATCCCCGAGGAGGAAGGAAGCCAAGTGCATTTGTACCCTCTTCCCCGACGGCCAGGGGGAAGAGGCGGGAGGGTGGTCCAAATATCAAGAAGGAGAGGATGAGAAGAGGGAGGGGACCAACCCGAGGGAGAGAGAATAGAGGAGACAGGAGCGTTGGCAGAGAGGCCGGAGGAATAGATGATTATGAGAGAAACCAAGTGAGAGAGGATGCCGGCAGGGTGCCAAGGGTCTTTCCAAAGAGAAGTGGACAAGCCATTGCCGATGGAGAAGGAGATGGCAGAGAGGGCCATGGGTCTATGATCAAGGATCTTATGCCAGATCCAGGAGGCATCAGAATGTGCTGGGCAGTCCAAATAGAGTTTTTCTTAAGAAGCCTAGCATGGATCCAATCTACCCAGATGCTTTTGTGCTTAGACACAATTTTCCAAATGAGCTTCAGAGTCCCGACAGAGTTAGCATCTTTGATTCTCCTAATTCCAAGACCTCCCTCAGATTTGGGAAGGCAAACCTTCTTCCAGCTGATAGGGCGAAGGAACCTGGGGGAGTCAGAACCTTTCCAGAGAAAGGAGCACAGAAGTCTTTCGAAAGACTTGATCACGGAGACAGGAAGGATAAAGGTACCAGACCAATAGAGGTACATGGACTGGAGGACCAATCTGATGAGAGTGAGGCGGCCAACGAAGGAGAGGAGCTTGCCTTTCCAAAGTTGGAGCCTCTTCCTCAACTGGTCAAGCAAGGGGTTGCAGTGATGAGAAGACAACCTAGAGGAAATGAGGGGAAGGCCCAGGTATTTAACGGGAAGGTGACCAATCAGGATACCAGAGATATCAAGGAGAGTGTCTTGGCAATCAGGCTAAACACCAGAAAGGAACATGTTGGATTTGAGGAGGTTGATGCTGAGACCCGAGAGAGATTCAAAGGAATGGAGGGAGTCCATGATGGTGGAGATGGAGCGGACGTTTGCCTTGGAGAAGATTATGATGTCATCAGCAAAGGCCAAATGGGAGAGGAGGGATTTACACTTAGGAATGGGCGAAATGAGATGGAGGTTAGTAGCGGCATGAATGTGGCGAGAAAGGACCTCAAGGGATAAGGAGGGGGGATAAGGGGCATCCCTCGCGAATACCCCAGCCAGAGGGAACGTACCTAGCCAAACTACCATTCACAAGGACAGAAAAGCGAGGGGTGGAAATGCAAGTGCGGATCCAATGGATGAAGGAGGGGGGGAAGGACATGAGAGTCATCACATTGGAGATGAGGTCCCAACTAATTGTGTCAAAGGCTTTGTGAATGTCAATCTTGAGGAGGGTAATAGGGGAGTGAGACTTACGGTCAAAACCGTGGACAATCTCATGACAGAGAAGGATGTTGTCAGAGATATTCCTTCTAGCAATGAAGGCAGGAAGTATTACAAATTTTGATTTTTAAGAATTACAAATAAGCCCTCTTTCTGAAATTTGTGTTCTATCACTCCCCTACTTATTTTGATAATTCCAGAACACCCCTCTACTTTCAGATTGACCCTATTATCTATTCCCTTCACTTTTAAGTGCTTAAGTTGTTCCTAAATTTACAAGAATGCCACTACTTAGAAAATTAGTTTAGTTGATAATTGTGGGCCCACAAGCGATCTGATTCCGAGTTTTGGAATCCGAATTCGCATCACGTAGGAAACAACCCACCTACAAGCACTCGGCCACATGGATCTTTCACTCCAAATAGCTCTTTTCACGGTAATACTAGAGTCAAGACCTAGCTTTTGCATGTCTTTCCTTACAACATCATTTATGGTCATTTAAAGCCTACCCCTAGCACTTCTAGCTCCTTCCATATGGATCTAATTACTCCTCTTTACTAGGGCATTCCAAGGCCTCCTTTTGAACATGGTCATACCACCTTAAACAACATTCTCGGAGCTTTTCTAAATTGGGACAACTCCCAAATGAGCTCTAACCTGGTCATTCCTCTCTCTCTCTCTCTCTCTCTCTCTCTCTCTCTCTCTCTCTCTCTCTCTCTCTTAGTTTTGCCGTACATCCATCTCAACATCCTCATCTCTGCAACACTCAACATATCTATGTTACGCTTCTTGACTGCCTCACATTCTGCCTCATACTTCATAACCAGTCCAACGACAATCATATAAAGTTTTCCTTTAAGCTTTAAAGGAATACGTCAATCACACAACATTCCAGATACACCTATCCACTTCATCCATCCTACTTTAATTCTATGAAAAACATCCTCTTCTATATTGTAAGGGTAATGGACCCTTTATCTCCCCCCAGCTTTTTCCTTTGAGGGGTTGTGGGTCAGGTTTATTTCAATGTTGGTTCAATAAACAATCGCAAATTCGGGGATTGGGAATCATGAAAATTGGAGTCACCACCTAGGATTCAAGCCTAGCACCTAGGGGCCTAATCCATAGGAATGGGCCTAAAATAAACTCGATCTGGTCCAGAGGTTAGGGTAAGCGTCAGATTATGAAGTTGGGAAGGTGTTAAATACCCACTTCACACGGTTGAACAGGTCTTCCTATTATTTGCTTAAATATGAATATTCCCCAGTAAATCCTATACCATATACATGACTAAGTAATTAATATACAAGATTATGCAAATACTTTATCAAATAAAAAGTCTACATTATTCCTACTCTATTGAGAAATTATAACTGATATTGACCCCTATTACGGGTCAAGAGGGGTGGGCCCCTCTTGATATGTGCGTGGTTTTGATGATGGCTCCTAACTCAGGTGGGAATGATCTGAGTTACTTGCTCATCTTCTTTAGAGAATCCAGGCCTTCGACGATACCTCAAAACCTCGGCACACTTTTCAAGAATTTGTGGAAATTTCGACAGAACTTCTACATGCAAAATAAAAGCCTAAACCCAATCAAGCGGAATTTCGACCTCAAATCGAATGTCAGGCTAGGACACGTCACCTAAATCGGCCATCATTTTAATAAAGGAATGGGCCAAAAATGGAAAAGGTGGGTTAATGATTAGGTGACGGAATATACCAAAAATGGAAAAACGGAGCCTAATGATTGGAGACGGCATTCGCCACACTTATAGGCTTTTGAACCCATCATCTCGGATTTTGACGGACCTGCCAAAAAAGGGTCCGCCACACAAAAAAGGCAACAATTCATGGATTCGAGGCCAAAACAGGTAAAAAACGTGGGGGAAACTGGCGGGCCTGCAAAAAATGTGACTGGCCCGCCCAAAAATCTTGCGGTTCCCAGACAAATCTCGTGCCTGGTCTACCCTAATTTATGGTTTCTAACTTCCGAGAGCGATACCAAGAGATCCGGCGGTCCGATTTTCACGTGCAATATATTGTCAGAATCGTATTTCCAAGCACTATCCAGTGGTGTGGGTTTTGAGCTCATCTTTTGCTTATAAAAATTCAAAATTTGCAAGGAAGGATTATTGCCCAATTGCAAACTGGGGGTGTTCCGGCAATCCCACACCATCAAAGATCAGGCATGTTTTTTCTATGAAGAGGTCTTGGGTCAGATTAGGGTTTCGAGTCGAATTAGGGTTTCGGGTTACTGTCGGGTTCGGATCATTATAAAAGGCCTAGATTCTCCTCCGATGTAAAGCACGAACCTTGATCATTCCCTATTCGTTAGGTCGGGTGGCAAAATTAGGTGTCTACATATATCCCCTTTGTATATTTTTTATCCTAGATATCTAAAATAGTTGCTTTGCAGCAACTCTCTCTCCTCGAGGTTAACCACTTCACTATGAGTCTCTGTGCGAATAAAGTTACACACTATATACTCCGTCTTTCTTTGACTTATCTTAAGACCTCTTGACTCCAATGCCAATCTCGTTAACTCCAACTTATCGTTGATCCCTGCTACTATCATCCACCAAAACAATATCATCGACAAAAATGCATACACCACGAAACCTCCCCTTGATTGTTTTTAGTTAAATTCCATGATAAGTGTAAACATAGAAGGGCTTAAAGCTGATCCTTGATGTAACCCAATTGTAATTGGGAATTCACTACCTTAACCTCCCACCATTCTCACACTAATCACCACGTCCTCATACATATCTTTAATTATATCCACATATTTACTCGACACCCTTCTCTTCTCCAATATATACCAAATCAACTCCCTAAGGACATTGTCATAGGCTTTTTCTAGGTCGATGAAGACCATATGGAGATGCTTCATGTAGGCTCTAGATCTTCCATGAGCCTCCGTAGTAGGTAAATAGCTTTTGTCGTGGATTTGTAGGCATAAAGCCAAATTGGTTCCCCGAGATACGACTTTCTCTTCTTATGCGGGCTTCGATAACCTTCTCCCATAATTTCATAGTATAACTATTAGTTTTGACACATTACTAATCCACAAGGTACACTTACCCATACAATTATCGATCAGCTGGGTTCAAACTGCTATGTGCCTCAAAAAGGGTGGGTCATGTAGATAAGCTTATATTGACAGTCTTTATGGAAATTCTCCTTACTCTTTTCTTTGTTTCTCTTTTTGTACTTCCAAAGAGATCAGAGTAGAGTATATCATTGAAATATAAAGATGTATATGATTCATGTATGGGCATACCAATAACAACCATTCCTTTAAAACCCTAAGCGACAGAAGCTTGAGAAGAAACCCTAGCGACGCCACTGCTTTGGAGTAGCTTGGACATGAGGCTGGGCTACTCCTCTCTCTCTCTCTCTCTCTCTCTCTCTCTCCCTCTCTCTCTCCACCATTCTTCTTCCTCTACATCTCCCTTCTTCCTCCTCCACTCCCTTTCTCTTCTTCTTCTCCCGTTGATACAGATTAATCACCAAAATAGGCTTGTTTTATTAGGAATAAGCCTAGGGTTGGGTTCCATACATGTTGGGCCTTTGATACCATGTGTTTTAAGTGTAATAAATCACTTTTATGGGTCTAAAGGGGGCTCTAAGGATGCATACGGGATTACTAGTTAGTTTCCATTTTCATTAGTTTCCTTTTTAATTGGGATTGATTTGAGTTATATTTGTTTCCTTAGGAGTCCAAATATCAATTGAGTCAAGTCATTAGTAGTTAGTTTCCTTTTTCAACTAGTTTCTAATTTCAGTTAGTTTCTCATTTCAGTTTTTAGTAACTATTGTATTAGGAGAATATTTGGTTTCCTTTTGAGGAACCTTCTATTTTGTAATTCTCTTCCCCATCAACATTAAAAATAAAGAAAATGAGGCTCCTAAAGCTGAGACGGTTTTATGAATAACCATATGTGGCTATCACTGCTTCTCCCTGTGAGCTTGCTTTGTGTTTGATCAAAGTGTGGGTTGGTGTGTGATTCGACGACTCCTTGCGGCATGAAGTCCAGGATGTCTTCTTCAGGCTCTATTATTCTCTTCAAGTCTTCTCTATTCTCAAGGTCTTACACTGCGGCTACACAGGTATTTATACTTCAAATTTTCTGCCCAAAAATTCTGAAATAGAACCTTTCGGCCTCTTCTACTGGAGCTAGTTCCAGCCACTGACAGCCCCCAAACTGAGGTCGATTGTTCCCCTATACTCCCTTATGGATCGACCCAAAGTAGGTCTGATTCTAAGCTGCCATTAAATAGATATTCAAAATCTCCAGAATTTAGTCCTATAGTGAATCTGCCAGAATATAACCAAAATAGGCTTGTTTTATTAGGAACAAGCTTAAGGTTGGGTTCCACACATGTTGGGCCTTTGATTCCATGCGTTTTGAGTGTAATAGACCACTTTAATGGGTCTAAAGGAAGGCTCTAAGGATGCATACAGGATTACTAGTTAGTTTCCATTTTCATTAGTTTCCTTTTTAATTGAGATTGATTTGAGTTATATTTGTTTTCTTAGGAGTCAAGTCATTAGTAGTTAGTTTCCTTTTTCAACTAGTTTCTAATTTCAATTTTTAGTAACTATTGTATTAGGAGAATATTTGGTTTCCTTTTTGAGGAAGCTTCTATTTTGTAATTCCCTTCCCCATCAACATTATAAATAAAGAAAAGGAGGCTCCTAAAGCTGAGATGATTTTGATAAACAAATTAATGGTTGCTGCCATTGTCGTCTACATGGAGGGTTATCTTGTGACTGATCAAGGTTGATGGAATTGGTGTTTGATCCAATTGACTCTCTGCGGTGAGAAGTCCGAGAGGTCATCTTTTGCTTTATTATCTTTTCTTTTACTTTTTTCCAGCACTCCAAGGTGTTGAACTCCATCTCAGTTCATCCCAGATCTGATTTTCCCTTTAGTCTGATCTCTTGTGCTACTGTCCTACTTTGTTGAGGTTGTTCTTTGATTAAAAATTCCTGCAGTTGAGACTTGGTTAGTCTTTCCTATCCTAGTCTACATTACCCATTGTTCCTAGTGTTGGCCACCTTGATTGGTGTTGAGACTGCTACAACCTTTCGGCTCTTCTTTCCGCCGGCCACCTACCATGCTTGGTCATTAGACGCTTTGGTGTTGGGCCCTTCTAGGCTAGCTGCTTTTCGGTCATCATCCCGCCAAGCCTGCTGCCCTTGTAGATGCCTCTCCTTCCAGGCTTGTTGTCCCGTTGGTCATCAGCCCTCTTGGCTGTCCGCCCTTCGGGATGTCAAGCTCGTTTCGTCTGTCCATTAGCCCGCTTGTTCTACTGGTTCTGCCTCTCCATCGACCACTTGCCAAGCCTGTTGCACTTCTGGACGCCACTCCCGTCAGGCCTGTCGTCCCGTTGGTCGTCAGCCCCCTCAAGGCTGCCCACACTTCCAGATGCCAGGCTCGTTTGGTCTGTCCTCTTGCTCGCCATATTGGCCTCCACCCTCGCTGTCTGCCTACCCCTCTGGGTCTGTCGACCGCCAACAGTCTGCATTTTGGTCTGTTAGTAGTTGGATCATTGTCCTGATTGGCAGCAGCCTCTTTGACACCAACCCGCCGGGCCACTTGAGGCCGGCAACCACTCTATCCTTGCCCTCCAAAAGGCCAGCACCCCTCTGCCTTGGCAACCCCCTCTGCTAGGCCAGCTGCCCGCTTGACCATGGCCTCTGCAAGGCCAGCGCTCTTCCACCGTGGCAGCCTATTTGCCGGCGGTGCTCCTTTGTGTTGGCGGTTAGGAACTGTTGTGTTAAGATTAGATTGTTAGGGTCCTCTTCCCGGTTTTGACTGGTTTGCCCTTCTCTTTTGTTTGGGCATCCGGGCGAGGTTATGGAAGTTTTTTTTTCCCATGTGGGCCCTGGATGTTGCCCTTTATGGGCTTTTGTTACACTTATTAGGTTTGTACTTTCCTCTTTGGGGCTATATTTTCCCTCCCCCTTCTTTTGATGCATTTACTAATCACCCAAAAAATGTATGGGCATTACCCAGACGGATACAAGAAATAACTAATTAATTTGTACTCCACCTTTGGCATTGCCATCAGCAAAGACCAAGACCAAAAAACCTTAACTTGTCTATAATTTTCACCTTCAGCAGTGCCAGCGGCAAAAAAAAATAGACAATAAAGGAAACACATATGTAATCTAATCAGTCATATCTATAACGAGGTCTTGCCTCATACTTAAGAACCTCATGAAGTATAGGACTAAATTCAAGGCCCAAGGTCATTCAAAATTTTAAGCAATTAATTTGACAGCTGCAACAAAATGGAATCAGTAACAAACTTAACTAAAAATCTGTTTTTCTTTTCATCCTCTGAAATGCAACAGTACAATAAAATCTTTTTTTACTCCTTGGCTGTCTAATATGAATACTTCAAGCACCTAGAAGTGTAGATTCCCAAATCCTTAGTCATTGCCTGCAAACCTACCTTTTACACCATCAGAGATGCAAGACACTAGTGGTAGCAAGCTTCTTGGTGATAGCTAGCAGAAGGTGTTAGTGGTTCATTTGTGGAAAGGAATTGGTGGATAGCGTCAAACACACACACAATCAAGCATGCTACTGCACCCCCTTAGAAGACATATTTAAACTTCAATGCATGATGCAATTCATCATCATTGAATCAAGAAGTAAGATCTTTATGAGAAAGGAGATGGCTATTACCTAGAAGAGTTACCAAGGATTTTACTTGTTTTAATGTGGAGGCAAACCTGAAATATATACATATATAGGCTCAGTGCAACAATATTCAAACGAAAAAAGAATATGGTAAATGTCAAGAACTTAATTACCTGCCCTGAAGGGCTATCCAAAGTATGCCAGACTGCTCCACTTTGACCTTCATCTTCAATGGGAACAGTCACAGAACCAAGAATAGTGCTTTTCCAAATTATATCCCAATCATATATTGTGACATTAACCTACATTAGTAAAAACTGATTCAATGAACACAAACCTAAACAGCTTCTATGAAATATAAATCAGCCAAATATGAGACAAATGTATCTTATGTTTCACACATGGTAAGGAAACACTCAGAGCACTACTGGACTATTATTATTGACTAAACAAATGTATCTTATGTTTCACACATGATAAGGAAACACTCAGAGCACTACTGGACTATTATTATTGACTACATATGAAAACAATCACAAACTTTGTCACAGTAACTTGCCAAGAATGTAAAAACTGGAAACAAAAAAAATAAGTAATGCAATGCCCGAACAAGAAATGTTTTCTTAAAATTAACTGAGCAACGGAATTTGATTTCTTTTTCTTTCTCAGATGTGAAAGCACATGATAATGATCAAGTATTGGATTAAATCGTGTAATCCAGAAGATTAGTGCTCAGTAGGTCTTGCTTCATTTTCAGCGTGGATTTTGCACCTGACAATTTGAAACCAATCCTGAGAGAAGTATATAAGGGAATATCCATGAACCAACACAGTGCTGCTCATTGTTTTAAAAATCAGTGAGTCAACTCAGCACGCTGCTGATTGTATCAGGCCCTTGACTCACCCCAGAGGATAGGTTTCCTAACTCAGTGGATCGACCAAGTGAATCTGGAAAATCAGCCAATCAATCAGAAGTCAGAATATCAGCCAGGTTGACTTTTTTTTTTTTGAATAAAAAATTCATTATCAAGGGAGAAGAAATAATATACAATGGTGGGGGGCAGTTGGGGGGG